>NC_067484.1:40523714-40671214 GCF_947179515.1 Apodemus sylvaticus | reverse complement strand
CTCTCTCTCCCCTTTCCCTCCCCTCCCCCTCTCCCTCTCTCTCCCTTTCTTTACCTTCCCCTCCCCTCCCCCTCCTCTCCCTCCCCCTCTCTGCCCTTGGGTCAGATGTAAGCTTTCATCTACTTCTACATCATCACAGCATCATGCCTGTCTGCTGCCATGCTTCCTACCATGATGGTCATTGGGTCAGCCTCTAAAACTAAGGAAGCCCTTGATTTCATGCTCTCTTTTATAAGTTGTCTTGGTCATGGTGTTTGTTTGTTTGTTTTTGTGTTTATGTTTTAAATAGCAATTGAAAATTAATTAACATATGACCTAAGGTATGTGTTAAGGTATGACCTTAAGCCTGATGTCTCCATCAACATTTACTAAATGGGGAAGCCGTTTGTGGGATTGTCTATACAACCAAATACAATTCAACAATAAAAATAAAAGGGAACACAGTCTGGGTGTGGGTGACAAAGTTACTGAGCTACATGAGGTCTTGCATATGCAATGCTAGAAGAGACAGATATAGCATGCAGCCACAGAAAATAGCTCAGAGGGGCTGACGAGAGGGCTCCAGACAGAAAGCTGATTGCTGCCAAGCTTGATGACTGGGAGTTTGATTCTCTGACCACATGATGGTGGAAAGAAGAGAAGTGACTTTCGACAAGTCTCTGACCTTCAAGCCGCCAAACACCCTCAACTCCAGCAAGAAACATAAAAATACAATAAAACACTTAAAAAAAAGACCCCACTGGGCAAAATGGGAATCAGTTTGGAGATTTACTTTTGGGGTGAGGTAGGATTATTGACTGTCTTACTTGCTAATAGTTACCCAGATGTTTCCATTATTCAAAACACATCAAACTGCACAGCAAACATTGAAAAATAGGCCGAAGGAAATTTAAACTGGTAAAAATATTGAAAGGAAAGTGGAATAGTAGACTTTTTTAAAGGCAGGCTTTGGGGAATACACACTCTGAACTACTATTCATCTGAGAGCTTCAGAAAACTGCTGTATATATTAACTGCTTCGAGGCTTATCTGTCGTTGTGATTCAGAGTTCAGATTCCGGACAAGGAGGGGTCTGTGGGTCCTAGCCCAGGTCAAGGCCTGAATGACCTTCCCACACTGACTATATGTAGTGCTTGTGGCAAAGGCGGTCTCCCAAAGATAAGTGAGGGTAATACCTAGTAACTAGCTACCCAGCTGCACCAGATGGACAGACAACGCAGCCAGTCAGTTCACAACAGATTGTCCTCTCCAGTGATTCCAGGGGAGAGCAAAGATCACGAGGGGCAGGTGTGGTTCAAACACGTTCACTTTGCTTCAAGAAATAAACAGTGTACGTTCGTTTCACTATGAATTCACGTAAGGTAATTTGGAGTCTGGATTACCTGCCAAGATAATTTGACTCAGTTGTAAATGTGGAGGATTTTCTAGAAAGAGCTTCCTTCATGTGAGGAGACGCCAGGAAGGAGAGGATTGTCTGGCTGTCTGGTGTTGAAACTGTTACTCTTGCCTGCTTTCGTATTTGTTTGGGAGTGAGCAGAATTAAGAAACTACTGTCTGAGAACTAGAAAGTTTTCTAGAAAGTTTTGTATCTTCCCAGGTTGTTGGGACTCAGTGTTCAGTCTGGAGAGGGAAAGTAGGCAGAGGAGCCTTCTGCTCAGGTCTATCCCCGGGTCTCCCGGGCGTCCTGGGCGGTCGGCAGAGGGAGCTATTCCCCAAGAAATCACCTCGGACGGCCTGGCAGCGGCCCGCAGGGAATTCGGTGACGGGGAGCTGTCCCCGTGCCCGCCCCACAAGGCTGGCGGGTCACCCTCCAATCGCCTCCCTCCTCTCTCCCCACTTTCCCAGTCACTTAGCTGCCGCTCGATTCGTGGTGGCTTGGCCTGGTCCCCATACCTTCTCCGTCCCACTTTTGCGCTCCCTCACCCCGGGGACACGCTGTCCTGTCCGCTTGGCGGACGCTGGCCCTGTCCCCCAGATCGTTGTAGAGGGCCTAGACTCTCCTCCTGGGGGTACTTTGAGTAGGGTTAGCACTGGCACTGTGGGGCACGGCACTCCCCTATCACTCTCTGAAGCCCCGTGGTGACTCCAAGTTTGCCAACTTCTTGACTCAGTCACTGAGGGGGTCCCAGGAATCCTGGCCGGAAGGAGCTTGCAGGTTTGGAGGGACCGCAAGCGAGCGACATTGCTCCCCCTCCCCAAACTTCCCCCCACCGGCCACTGTCCTGCAGGCAGCAGCTGCAGCAGCGGCAACTGCTCGCATCCCAGCCGGGCTCGGGTTACCGCCTTCTTCCTCCAGCATCTCCAGTCAGACAGGGAAAAGCTTGTTCAAGTTTGCAGCAGGACTCGGTCCCTGTGTGAAACTGGGGCTCCGGGACGGGCCTGCTCCCCCGCGTCCCCATCACCACCAGAGCTTAAACAAGACCGCAAACATTGCTTTCTCCTGGGACTCTGCTTGGAAACCAGCGGCCGCTGTTGGGAACAGATTTTGAATCTCAGCTGGAGTGGGTGAAGACCAGGGGAAAACAGGTTGCGCTGCCAATCACAGCATTTCAGGACCGGGTAAGAGTTAAGCAAACTCAACTCTGGAAGCCCTTGGCCCTGGTTGCTTCGGGCGATAGGGGTGGGGGCTTTGGGGCCAGAGGGAATGTTTTTCCTTAACCTTGGTATAGGGATGTGTTGTCCTGGTGGGTTCTGTGCTTTCCCCAAGGGATTTGTTGTCATTGTGTTTGGTTTTGTTATCTGGGACTGTGTAGGGAATGCCAGGGAAGATCTCCTAGTTCTGGGTGTTTTTGTTTATTTTCTCACTCTGCGTTGCTTTACTTGAGTCTGTTCTACATTGATTGTGACATTGGTGGGTGCAGGGAGATATTTTTTTGGGGGGGGTTCATCATACAGCTTCGGCCTGGCCTTCCTCTGAGGTCTATCTAGTACTACTCTGGGGTCTTGACTAGTTCCCTAAACTTTTCTTTCCTTAGTCCTTGATACCCAGTTTATTTTTGTTAGCAGGGGATGCCCCTCTTCCTGCCTTTAGGGGGCTGGAGGTGGGGAGGGGGATTACTGGCAGCTTCATACAAGCTTCATACACCATAGAGCCCTTGTCAGAATTCTCTGTTCCTTGGGTAATGCTGAAAGGGACAGTTCTTAAAACTGCTTATTTACTTGTTTAAGGAGGGTGTATGCTTGTGGGTCTTTTTCTTTTAAACCTTTTCATGCTAGGACTTTTTTAACCTCCGATTTGGGAAACCATTTTGTCTCTATTTTTCCTTCTGGAAGTATTTTCCTGAATGGCCCTACTGAATAAAAGAAACATGGGGAAGCGCGATTGCAGCTTCTTTCACACATAACCTCACTCGAACCCCTACATTTTTAAAGGAACAATGAAGGCCTGGGGTTTTATTGGCCTGAATGAGGCATTATTTCTGCTTTTTGCCAATAATAGCCATGCTGTGCCAAGGCAGAGAATGGTATTCTTGATCCTTTATGCCAGGCCTCACTTTGCATACAGTATTCTCAAGTAAAAAAAACCTCGGTCCTTATGGATAAAAAGATCAGGCCACATGACATTACCCAGAAATCCCACCAGTCTGACTGGCATGTTCCAGGGAGCCAGTATGCAAGGAGGAGGAGAGGAGGAGCATCTTTTGTTTTGTTTACAAGGCTAAGGAATTCCTTGGGTAGACTCCCAGGGTCTGGTGTTCCGGCTCAGCAGTCCACTCTGGTACTTTGCAGTTGTGTGGCTTCACACCTGTATGTATGTCTCTAAAATCAGAGTGAAATAATTGTGCTTACTCTGGAGCCAAAGGAGTTAACGCTTGGAAAGCCCAAACAAGCCCCACACAGAGTTAGCTATCATCATCATCGTCTTTTTATTGAGCCAGCATTAATGGTTGTGTTGCTTTGCTTAGCCACGGTTAGCTATCAGGTTAGCTATCAGCAAGTGTTAGTTGGTACTTTTACTGAGAAGGACGTTGAAGGCTGATCTCACCTTCAGGTTTTACCACCGCCTAAGACGGGAAGGTTCGCTCCTCTTGGCTCATGTACGCTCTTTGCAGCGTTTTGTCTGAGGTACTTTCTGTGGTAAGGAAGGTGTGTGTCCCGGAGCTGGGATCTGAGAAGGGTTCATGATTGGATGCCAAAGGCTGAGGGAGTGACAACCGCTACACTTCTTAGAAACCTTTTGCATCGTCGGCATAGTTTCTTTATGGTACCTTTATGAAGGATTCCTTACATTGCAGTGGGTTTTGTACTAACTTCTTTGATTTTACTTGTGAGATGGGTATATGCTATTGCTTGATGACCGTCTCTGTCTTGCCTCGTTTTAAGTGGGCCAGCACTTCCTTCATGTGGCCGGAGCTTTCTATTCCGAATACTTTAGCTACAAATCTCAGCCCCTGATTGAAGATACACACAAACACAGAACACTGAGGATTTCAATAAAGTATTCAGTGTGATCTCAGACAGGCTGCTTCTCTCTTTTGATAGTAGTTTTATGATGTGTGAGCTTGTGTGTGTGTGTGTGTGTGTGTGTGTGTGTGTGTGTGTGTGTGTGAGGGGTGAGTAGGGTAGGGAAAGAACTTCGGTGTACGTCCTGGTTCTAAAGTCTTCCTATACTGACCTTAGTTCACTGGTGACCGTGTTCAGTTTCCTTTCCCATTTTTAAGCACTTGTTTGGGGTGCATGAATTGTGGAACTTACACCTTTGCAGGCTAACTAATGACAGGTAAAACTGGAAATGCACTAAGCCTGATTATCAACTGCTTTCAGACTTTGGGGTACATCAGAAGCAAGGAGAAAATTTAAAAAAATAGATTATTACTTTTTTTTTTTACCATGAGAAATTACCAACACTTGATCATCTTTTTACCTAAACAAATAACAGTTTGCTATTATTTGTCGGTGTGTAAACCTTGGCTCCTCCTCGGTTCAGAGGCAGAATGTCTTGGGTGAGGTTGAGCTCAGTCACAAAGTCACACAGTGGTCCTGATGCCAAACGGGTCACCTGCTCATTTCAGAGCAGTGGGTGTGTCTTCAGCACTTTTTCTTCAGTCTGACGAGGCATTTCCAAAACGCAAATTTGATCATGGGATCTCCTTGCTGAAGTCCTTGGCAGATCACTAGGAAACTACCAGCATCTCCTAGGGGCTTGCTGAAAATAGTCTCCAAGTCAGGGTTGGGGGATACTGGGTCCTACAGGTCCAGTCAGCAACTGGCCTCGGTACTGTCTGCATGTGAGCACCTTTGTACAAATTCCTTTGTACAAATTCCTTCGTTCTCTGCACCCTAGCTTCCCAGCCCTCTAGTCCTGGTAGATCTCATTATGTCCCCAAATCCACAGAACCCTTTCCTTTCCATGGTCTTTCTGTTGGAAATGCCTGTGGCCTTCTTTTCTGTGTAAGCAGCTGCCTGCTATCCATTTATCTTTGAAGGTATAGCTCAAATCAGATGTTCCCTCTGAATTTTCTATTTCTCTCATAGGCAGTGGATGTCATGTGAGTTGACATTCTCTGTACACAGCTTTTTTTTTTTTTTAAACATTGTTGGTCACATTGTTATCTGAATGATATCGCCAGCAGGTTGATGAGTTCATCATTCATGGTTGAAAGACCTTACTCAAATGGCTGGAATATAAAAGATGTATAATAAATGCTCCCCAAAATGTGAGAAAAGAGTGAATGATTCATTGAACAGTATCTATTAAGAGTGTGCCTATTAAATGGTTTGATCTGGAAAATATCATCCTAAGTGAGGTAACTCAATCACAAAAGAATACACATGGAATGCAATCTCTGATAAATGGATATTAATTAGCCCAGAAGCTCTGAATACCCAAGGCACAAATAGCATAACAAATGACTCCCATGAAGAAGTATGGAGAGAGTCCTGACCCTGGAAAGGATTGATCCAGCATTGGAGGGGATGTAAGGACAGAGAAAAAGGAGAGAGGTGATTGGAGAATGGGTGGAGAGAAGAAGGTTTATGGTACATATGGAGAGGGGGGAACTGGGAAAGGGGAAATCATTTGGAATGTAAACAAAGAATATAGAAAATAATATATATATATGTAAATATATATATATATATATATATATATATATATATATATATATATATATATATATATATATATGTATAGAGTGTGCCTATTAAGAGTGGTGAAGAGGTCAGTACAGAATTTACTGCACACCTAGACATGACCTACGAACTTGATAGAGGCAGGAAAGAAGACACTAAAGGTTATCTTCGGGGCTTACAAAACACACATAATACTGAATTAATGCTCCGTGTTCAACATCCATTGGGTGCTACATGTGACACAGAGAGACATTTATACTGTTGTGTGCTTTTGCTTGCCAATAACAGTGTCTTGGTGCTGAAGTGGAGATGCCAATATCAATAAAAATAGCCAACATTGCCCGATGTTTTTCAGTGCATTAGGAACTTAGGCACATGTGTGGGGTAACTGGCTCAGTACTGTCTTTCTTAGTTTCCTACATGAACACATTCCTGAAAGCGGGTCTCACCATGGGGCAGAACTGTGTGATCTGAGGATGGTGGCCACAGAAGGCCAAATCATCTCTACTTTGACTTCTTCTTTGTTGTCTAGAGACAGCATCCAGTGTGTTTCCCTTTCTTCGCTTTCCTTTCTCACACATCCTTTACTTTGGTTATTTCCTCCGTGAATTACCAAAGGTTAGCCAAGTTCTAATGTCATCCGAGTCTGTTGAAAGCTTTGCCATTTTTTTAGCCTCTGTAATAACTTCCGCCTTTGTCCCACATTAAATTTAATTATAAATTAAATTTATAGTTGCCAGTAGAGTTTTTATTTTTCCTGTCTCCACTCGTTTTTCTGAGAATGAATTATGCAAATGGGAGCAAATGCTGCCACAGCAAAGCTGAGCTATTGGTTCAGGGCAGTTCCACATCAAACAGACATGGGGGCGGTCCATTCACCGGTGGAAGATGGCGGTGGAAGATGGCGGTGGAAGATGGCGGTGGAAGATGGCGGTGGAAGATGGCGGTGGAAGATGGCGGTGGAAGATGGCGGTGGAAGATGGCGGTGGAAGATGGCGGTGGAAGATGGCGGTGGAAGATGGCGGTGGAAGATGGCGGTGGAAGATGGCGGTGGAAGATGGCGGTGGAAGATGGCGGTGGAAGATGGCGGCATCCATGAGTGAGCAAAGGAACCTGAGGCTGTCCGGCTGGGAACACAGCCCCAGAATGTGCTGCTGTGCGCCCCTGTTTGCAAGGATGTGAACCCAGGATTTACTTTGAGAACTTATTTTAAGAATTAATGCAAGACTCATTGAGTCCTGTTGATTCATCTTTTATAATTCTTTCCCCCAAATGATTTATTTTTTTCTGCCTTAGGACACACCAACCTCATGTTTTGCCTGTGCATCTGAATTGCCTCAATTATATACTCGTCTGTTTTCCTAATCTGAAATCCAAATTTTCTGTTCCTCTCTTATCCATATTGAACACTGAAGATGAGCTTCTGCCGTAATCATCCTTTTAAACATTTTTTTTTTTTTTTTGTGAAGGGCTAATTTAGGCAGTTTAAAGGATTGCTCTTGCTATGAATGAAGTGCAGTATTCACACCACTGGTGTTTTATTTTATTGAACTTCTTCTGCACAACTGCCAGTGGCCATGAGTCTGTTCTTTGATGATAAATGCCATGCCCTGAGCCAGTCTGGAAGTATGGCTGTAATACTACATCTGTAGTTAACACTATTAATGCCTATTGATTTCTCTCCTATTTCATTTTTAATGATTTATTCTCCCAGATAAAGAAACTATGTAAAGCATTCTAACCACCTCAATTTCCTACTCAGAGAGCAATAAATCATATACTCTCCTCCCCTACCCCGACTCTACTCGTAAAACAAAGGGAAATAGAATTTCAGTGTGGAACACCTTGTCTTGCTAGATGCATGTACAGGATATTAGCATCTGTAAAAACCATCAGATCTTTGGAGCAAGGAGGCTTCATTGTGGGGGTGACCAAGTACCGTGTTATTAATATCATGTCCAACCCAGATCAACTGCAAATATGGCTAGCTCTAAAATACAGCTGCTGAAGGCATCTTGTATAATAGATCTTTAACAAATCTTCTAAATATTTGGGTTTTATTTTGTTGTTGTTTTGTTATTTTGTGACAGGCAGGGTCTCATGGGGCTCATTGTAACCTCAAACACATTATATAGCTAAAGACAACTTTGAACTTCTTGATTCTTCTGCCTCTGCCTTCCAAGTGCTGGGATTGCAGGCATGTTCCACCATGACTGGTTTATATAGTGCTGGGACTAAAACTCAAAACCTCTTGTGTGAAGACAAGCACTCTACCAATTGTAATACAGTCCCCGTCCTTCAGTTAGTTTTCTTTTCTTTTTTTTTTTAATTTTTTAATTTATTTTCTATATTCTTTGTTTACATTCTACAAAAAATGTTTTGGGAGCTGGACAGATGGCTCAGCTGTAAAGAGCACATGCTGCTCTTTCAGAGTCCCTAATCTGGTTCCTAGAGCCCATGTTGGGGTGCAGCTACCAACACTTATCCTCACACACCTCAGGATTAAAGTGAATAAGAACAAATCTTTGAAAAATGTCTTGGAGCTGGGCCTGGTGGCACACATCTTCAACCTCCCCACTCTGGAAACAGAGAAAGGCAAATCTCTGAGTTTGAGTCCATCCTGGTTTATATAGTGAATTGCAAGGCAGCCAGGGCTACATAGTAAGATCTTGTCTCAAACAAACAGATGCTTTAGAGGTCCTGGAATTGAACTCACAGTATTGGGCATAGTAAGTACACATCCTTCCACTAAGCTCTATACTTTCAGCCCTAAGAAAATTTGTTGGTAGAAATATAAAACCAAAATTCATCCATTCTAGCCATTTTTTTCATTGAATAAAATGGAACTACAACAAATTGGTTTCAAATTTAGGGAATGAATCCTTTAGCAAAAATGGAAAAAAAAAGTACTCTTCCACATTGACAATCTTGAGAAGTGTATTTTTTAAAAAAAAATGTTTGTTTTATTTTGGTTTGTTCTGAGACTAGGTTTAAGTATGTGGCCCAGACTAGATAAAATCTGAGTGGTCTTTCTGCCTTAGCCTTCTGAGGGCTGGGGTCTAGCCAGGTATGTACCACTATATTTGAATTTTAAAGGACACTTTATTTTGGATGAGGAATTGATGACAACATATAACTTTGGCTTTTACAATTAATTGCCTGAGTTTTATTCTTTCCTCCATTATATATTTATTAGGTATATAGTGTATAACAATAAATATTACAATTGCCAAGAAAGAGTTAATACCTTTAAAAAAATCTAGATTATATGTGCATATTCACACACACACACACACATATATATACTATATATACAAATACATATATATATATACACACACACACACACACTATCTATCTATCTATCTATCTATCTATCTATCTATCTATCCAACCAGCCAGGTATAGCTGGGTGTGGTCAGGGCTTGATAGGCAAGTCTGAGAGTGGCTTCAGGTTCATGCCAGGAAGAGGGTGGGGTGTTCAGCTAAGTGAAGATTTGTGTGGACAGGACACCACAGGCAGGGCAATCCCAGCAAACACGTGGCAGTAGGAGCACCGAGGAACCATTTCAAAGGAGTTGAGAATTGTTTTTATGCCAGCTATTTATGGAGTTACGGGACTGGTTTCTGTCTGTCCCTCACACCACTATCTGAGTTTTAAAGGAACCCTTCTGCACATGTTACTGCTATTATTTTGTTATAGAGAGCAGATGTGGGCACCCTATTGAGATTCAAATAAAATTTGGCTTAGAGGTCCTTCCCCATTCATGAGAAGGCATGACTGGAGAACTTGAGCCTTTTCACCCGCAGAGGGAGTTCACAGGAAGGGATGGCCAGGGCTCGCACTTTCTAGAGTCATCAGGGGTGGAATTTAGATTTTCTCTTGATCTGTTTCAAGATTGTTTTACCACATGATGGTAAAGCCTAGCCTGAAGCTACTTACCTAGCATAAATGTCATTCTATGTAGTAAAAGGCTTTGAGTTAGCTGACTTTTAAAGTTTAGGATTGTGAGGGAAGTTCATACTTTAATATTTAAAACAAAATGTTACATATAATCTTTGTACATGTGAGATATATTTCCATCAAGCAGATACACAAACCCATATATAAACTAAAAAAACTTTATATTTCTCTCTCTCTCTCTCTCTCTCTCTCTCTGTGTGTGTGTGTGTGTGTGTGTATAACTGGAGAGCAAGCCGGTTGTATGTATTATGTTAAACAGTCAATTCTGCCACTTCTGTCACTTCTGCCTCTGAGCTACATCCTAGCCCAATGTGTTTGTTTGTTTGCTTGTGCTGTTGTTGTTGGCAGCGACAGTGGTTTTCTTTGGTTTCTTCTGCCATCCGAAGCTGTGCCTGCTCTGTTGCTTTCTGATGCTCTCAGTCTCTGTGGGATGCTCTAACACGCTCCCTTCTTCTTCTTCCCTTCCTGCTCTGCCTCTTTCACTAGCACTCCCATGGTCTTCTGGAGAGCCATTACTGTTTTTAAGCATCCCCGTCTCTTGTCCCATATCCTTTGGTGTCCCCATCTTTATGCCTTTTGCTTTACAGACTCAGATTTATAACCCCAGCACAGCACTCAGTGTAAGCACCACTCAGTTTCCTTCTTGCCTCTGCTTCATCCCTTAAACAGATGTGCAGATGCCATCGCTGAGCTTGGAAATACTTGTGCTGGGTCTAGGGACGTGCATTCTCAGCCAGCCAGGATGATGAGATGGTCTAGGGGTGCACTAGAATCCTTGCTTGGGGTTACAGTGTCCCATTCAAATAGCACATTCATGCTTTCCCCCCCCTTTTTTGATTTTGAATTTTGGTGATGGCCAGAGTGGGCATGGAAAATAGCTGGCCTGTGAGAAGCTGTCCCTTTCCCCACTGCTTGGAGCAACAATAGCTGTAATACAACACTGCTCATGTGACAAACAGAGAAAGACACCCATTGTTTGGGGGTTGGCTGATGTTCCACTTGGCTCTGGCTGGCTGTCCGATTGAGCTTGGTAGCCCCAAGGAAGCAGATACACTTAAATCAGACAGACAAAGAAAGGAGGTCAAGGCCCTTCCACATTAAACTTACTTGCAGCTATGTGTAGGAGGTAGGCTTTGGGAAGGCCATGTAATTCTGGGGACGACATCTACTGCTTGAGGCTGCAGATACACCTCCCGGAAAACATGAAGTTGTTGGAACTCCAGTGTGTCTTTGACCAAGAGGGATTTTTTTTTAAACCATTGTCTCTCAGACTTATCTGATTATAGGATTATATTGTTTATTTTATAAGATTAAAAGATCTCCCTCTGTGATAGGTAAAGAGATCTTTCTTAGCTTCTTTCTCCAGGTTCATCAGAACAGATATCAAGCCTGTGGTTTAGTAGAGGTTTGCCTAACACAAAGACTTGGGCTCAATGCTTGTCAGCACATAAACTGGGCATGGGGACACATGCTTATAATCTCAGCACTCAGGAGGTAGAATCAGAAGGGTCATGACTTCAAGGGCATCTTCAGTTCCACAGTGAGTTCCAGGCCAGCCTGAGGTTGTTAATCAGCTACCATCACCAACACCTAAGTGTCAGTTCTGAAAACCTCACCAGATTATGGCCTGATGTCTCAGAGGAACATTTCTTGGGTAATGATCCATAATTATAGATCAAGTGTTAATCATTTCCATCAAAATTTGGATTTGAATAGAGATCTTGCATTTGAGAGTTACTTTTTGAGTTCAAACTATGTTAAATCCACCTGAAAGTTACCAATATAGTTGGGAAGCTACGATGCTATGTAGATACCATCCCTCACTGCCAAGTCCTCAATAGGATCCCTGTTCTTGATGGAAAGAGTTGCAAACTTCCTGGAAAGATCTAATTGTGAGATCAACAACTAGACACATTCTTTGAATCAGAGGAAGATTCAAATTTAAGGTCATATCCTCTGCAAAGGTCGCCGACTTTCCAACAGAATTGTTCTTTTAGCCTGATTACTCCCTTTATGAAAAGTATGTCATTCATTCAGACTTTGCCTCTGGGTTTCTTTTAAAAGGACACTCTGTCCCTAGTTCCTGTGCATATTGGTGGGTAGCTATTCTTTGTGAGTTTTTCTTAATTTCTCTTTTCAATAAGACAAAGAATATTGACCCGAGGGAAGCTGAGGAGGAGAGCCTTGCTGGGTGTGATGGGTTCTAGGGAACACATTTGTATCAAGTGTTCAGGCAGCTGGTGCCCTGGGCCAGTAGGAATCCTTTCTCCTCTGAGATAAGAGGTTTTGTGGCTGGCAGCATCTGCCTTAAGTACAGTGGGACTCAGGAGAGTCACTTCAGGTCACTTAGAGCTCCTAATTAAGTCGGTTTTGGAGCCTTGATTATAGATTATCATTGCAAATCCATTAAAGAAGAAGAGACAAGTGGATTGTGGAGGAGAGGCAAGTATCTTCATTTTCATTAGCTTTCCACTCTCATCTCTCCTGTAGTTTGTTTATCCTTTAGTAAATGGGGCTTTGGTGTTGCCAAAGATATGTATGCCTTTAACACAGGAAACAGTGAACGGGGAGCTTCACAGAGCAAAATGATCATGTTAAAAATCTAGTGTGATCAGTTAATTAATTTTCAATTCATTGTCATTAGGCTGGCTTGTTGGCTCTGTTTGTATGAGACAGATAGGTTCTCTCCTTGGGACCTGGAGGTGGGGGGGGGGACTATTATACTGTACTTGAGGTCACATAAAGGTGAAATGTTGGCTGAAAACAACAGGGGGTTGCACAGTGTCTCTTTGTTGTTGTTTCTTACCTGGGGTCTTTTGTTTTAGTTGTTCATTATCTTAGTGATTCCTTTTGATGTCTGTGCCCCAAGTGGCATGTTTGATTCTTAAGCCCTCTCAGGCACAGGATGCTTGTGGGACTTAGTTTTCTATCAGAATCTATGTTATATCCACAGAGGGCTTGGGTTCAATCAGATGCTGCTTAGATGGATATGTTCAGCTTGCCGGAAATCCTTGAGCAGTTACATTTTGATGTGCTTACCTGCTTTTGGTGCACTTTGTTATACATGGTGAAACATTAAAATACTAAAGCTACATGTTTACTACGGAATTGAGTTAGTGATAGGAAGTGATAAACTCTGGGAGCTCCATTGCCTCATCATATGGATCTTGCTATGGTAGAAGGACAGAACTTGAATGTGTAGGAGTTACCCTCCCATAGCAGGAAGAGCCAAGCTACAAATCAACAAGGCTCACCCAGATGTTGTGTTTGTCTAGGCAGCAAATCTGGTATTGAGAGGTCAGCACGTTAGCAGAATACCATTCCTTAGAATCTAAACTCAAGATAGCCCAAACAGTAGACTATCGTATCTTTACCTTCTTCCAATTTGTAGTAATCTGCCATAAAAAATATCAGGAAAGGACCATGTAGATCTTGAGTATAGATGACTGTTATCCTAAATTATGATAGTGTAATACTTCCAGCACACATACACACACACACACACACACACACACACACACAGGCATGCACCCACACATGCACACACACCTGACTGTTTTCCATAGCAGTACATAGTGATAGTGCACATAGTGTGTTTCCACCTCTTGCCTCTCACCTGTCTCACCAGACTTAGTGAAACTCCACAGTGGTAGGTGGGGTAGTGTAGAGCAGCACAGTGCTTAGCACTTCCTGTCCCATAGCATTCTGCCCTCCTGTTTTCTGTTATCTATCAGTGTAGGGCCATCTTGATTGTACCAGCATGAGTCATTGCATTTATAGGACACCCAACTCTGTATTTTTAATATGGGATAAACGATTTAACTGGAAGAAGAATAGGATGGTTTATTTTCTAAAGGAGTTTGGGCCATTGGCTTGGACGTGAGTATCCCATCTATGAGAGATCTGAGTTCCTATTTTGTATTCTTAATTGTGGACATGGATGTTAAAAGTTAAAGATGGATTTATGTAAACATGTGATTACAGTTGTGGGATAAAAAGACAAGATTTTGATGGTCTTGATCTGCTCCTTGCCTTTACTGTATGAAATGTGACAACCTAGTTTGAGATTCAGTCTCTATTCCTAACTCTGTGACTTTGAGCAAATGGCAAACTCATTGAGATCTGCGGATTATCTGTGACATAATGGCATGTAACTCGGTTGCATGTACTGTAGTAGCAAGCATGCAGTAGGCATCCAGGACCTACTCTCATCGTGATTCAAAGCAGGTCACATGAAAGCAAGGAAGACTAATGAACCCATCCAGGAATTAGACCTGCTTAATGCATCAAATGAGTGATGTGCTCGAGCACTTAAATCAGATTCTGCTAATTAGCACAGAGTTTAAAGTGTGTAGTCCCCAATATAAATGCAAACTATAAGGGATTTTAAAATATTCTAAAGTATAAAAATGATAAAATTTACTAATGAGCATATATGTTTAATTATAGTATTTTGCTCAAAGAAACATTATCTTGACTATAGGATTAGACAAAGCTGCAGGCACAGTTCCGAGTACAGAGCTCACTCCTAAGGTAATGGTGAATATAAGACAGGCACTCCAAGAAAATCTTGGGAGTACATATTCATGGAAACAATACTTAAAATAGTCCAAATTATTTTGGTGAATAGAAATAACTCACATGTCCATCAGTTAAGGATGAGAGACCATGTAAATATGCACTGGAATATCATTCAGTCACAAAAAAGGAATGAAGCATAGCACATGTCCCAACAGGGGTGTACACAAGTCTACATGACACTTTGTTCCATTTACATGAAGAATCTAGACAAGAAAAACAAATACTCTCAGAATATATATTGGTGGTTTGTAGGAAGGGAATGGTAGAGGGGACTGATAAATATTTGGTGTCTTGTTGGAGCGAGGGAACACCTGGAAATAGATAGCCACAATGATAGCTATTTGTGAAACATGGTTAAAATGATGAGTTTTAGGTTATGTCAATTTCACCCCAATTTTTTCCACTTTTTAAAATATTGAGATGTTTTATATTTGGGTAAGATGTATCTATCTGCATGGAGTGAACAATCCGTGCTCACTTGTGTCTGCTATGAGGTAAGGCTTTCCTGCTTGTTGGGAAGGATGCTAAAGATGAAAGACACTGCAGCATTCTTAGGAAGATGGGAGAGGACTAGGTGACAGACTGCAATTAAACCTACCTCAGATCCCTGAATCTGGGTGACTAGACAGGGCTTTGTGGAAGAGATGGAATTTTGAAGGATAGGTGAACTTTATGCCATAAAATGAGGGAAGAGAGAATTCTAGCTTGTAGAAATGTGTGTGTGTGTGTGTGTGTGTGTGTGTGTCTCGAGGTGAGGGATACAAGGACAGGCAAGGACAACAGGTAGAGGCCAACACAGTAGCGTGTTTATGATCAAGTATTGATATATAGCAATGGAAGTGTACACTGGAGAAAAGGATGGAAGTCTTAGAAGCTGTTGCTAATGTTTAACCTTCTGGGCCAAGGAGGTGTGTGTACCTAGGTAGGTGGCGTGTCTGACATAGGACAGGGTTGTTTAGTGAAGTGAACAAGTCAACTGTGTTACGAGAACCCCATGGTAGAAATTAACAGTTTAAATCTGAGCCTCAGGGATTAATGGCAAGTGATTGAATACAGCCTATGCCACCAAGAAGAAAGCAGTAGACCACATAGGTTTATTGCTGTTGATAGGACTATAAAACAAAATAGAGGGTGACCTTAAGGAGACCAGTGCAGTGATTTCACCGAGTCTACACAAGTGCAACCATAAATAATTTAATTAAATGATTTTTTTAAATGAAGGATTTGTATGTGCGTGTGTGTGTGTGTGTGTGTGTGTGTGTGTGTGTGTTTGTGTTTTATGTGTTGCCACATTTGTGTGTATGCCATTGGGTAATATCAGTGCTGTTTCTCAAACCAGCCACCTCTTATTGAGACAGTGTCCTTCAGTTGGCTCATCTGGCTGGCTAGGAGCCTTGAGGTATCTGTCTGTCTCAGTCTTCCCAGTGTGAGGATTCCAAGCTGCCAGGAGCAAAAACGTCCTCATACTCACAGATAAGCACTAGGGAATCCAGAGATGTTAAATGATCAGAGTTGTCTCTTTAAAGAAAGAGATGTGTGACCTGTTTTCCACCCAGAAGGCTGGGAATGGAGATGGCTAATAGCTTAGGTAGCCCCTGCACTAGCTATAGTACCAGGCCATACCTGGATATCCCAAGCTCCTACAAGCAGGACCAGAGACGGTTAAGAGTCTAAGAGATCTCTGTGCTATCTGTAGGGCCAGGGGCTCCCTTGGGCTCTTACAGCCAGGATTGGATGTGGTTGGTAGCCCTGATGACACCTGAACTTTCTATATAGCTGAGACCACACCGGATCTTCCCTTAGGCTCTTAAGATAATAATGTGGCCTATCTATAGAGACCATCTTCATGGAAGAAGTGACATGTACTTCTTGAGGAGAGCTTCGATGTAATTATGCCTCATTGTGCACACGGAATTGTGTTATATCAAGGAACTTTATTTTTTCAAATTGTACTGTACTTAATTTAAATATGCTGAAAATAAACTGCCCATGTCAGTCTTTAACACTGCCTTGTCTTAAAATTTGAATCCATACTAGATATTGAGTCCCATTGAACCAGATTTCCTTCTTATCTCACTAACATTCTGCTGTCCATGGTCTCTGCAGAGACTTCCCGCTCCAAGAATGTGCCACCATGCCTGACCTTTTCAGTTCATGGGGTTTTGGGAGCAAACCTCTACTTATAACATAAGCACTTTACTGAATAAGCTGTCTCTACAGTGACGTATATTTTATTAAGCACCTATTTATTGTCTTGGATGCAACTGTCTATGCTAGGGATAAGGAAATGACTAAGGTAAGTAAGTTCCTACACTAGAGGATTTTCATTCTAACATACACTGTGAGCACTAATTGTTACATTTAGTGGACAATTGTAGCTGAACGCTTGAGGCATGGGTTGCTATAATGTAGTTTAACTCATGGACTCAGAACCAAGAGTCCTGGATTTGGCCCATTCTATCATCTATTGGATATTTATGTTTAAATCAGTTACCCAGTGTCTCAGTTCTTTAATCACTTAGGTGCGGGATAACGATGTTACTTCCCTCACAGGGCTGTTTGGTCATTGGTTGAGACTGTATGTAGAAGGAGCTGGGTACTGCCATCATAGTAACTCTGGTTTATTTGCTTGTCAATATCTGGTTTCTATCCAGGGATTTGTCTGAGTCACTTCTGTTTTTCATTCAGCCTATTCCACACTCCTTATGTAAGGATCTCAGGCCTAAGCTCTCTTTCATATGCCATACTGTGTTGGGTATGAACTTGCTGAGTTAATCAGCATGCAAACTCAGCTTTTTGCACTGCAGACAAACAGCAGAGTCTATAAACAAACTGCCGTCTAGACTTGGCTGGGGAAGAAACGTTCAGATAATGCCCCTCTTCACTCTGCATGAAGACATTGTGTGACATATCCTGGCTGAGAGGTGCAACCTTCAGTGTTTAGAGTTTGGTTACAGTAAGCATACTCTGGGCTGCAGGCCTTACCCATGTAGTCTCTCTCCCAAGACAGCCATAGCTTGAATTTAACATCTCTGTGTCCCTTCATCTCAAGTATCACAGGCCACTGCAACTCTCTGTACCTCTTTCTCTTTCCATGAATAGGGGTAGCAGACAGACATGTCAGAATCTAGAAAGGAGCTTGGAGCTTATGGGAAGAGCTTATAAGCTCTGAAGGCCTTACTTTCTCTGGCATAAATTGAATTTAGAATGTATATTCCTCGGACATAGATAATACATTGTACCTTCTCGATCCCAAAATGTTTAAGCATGGTGCTATGACTGAATCATACCCTGCCCACTGCCAATTTTATGTTAAATTCCTGACTTCCATGGGACTGTGCTCAGAGAAGACTGGCCATGAGTTGATAAACAGTTACATAGAGGGTTGGTGGTCTGATAAGGAAATGGAGAGGAGGCTGAGGAGTTGGTTCAAAGTCTGCATAGTGCTTGCCACACATACAGGAGGACCTGAGGTCACATGCAAAGCCAGGCATCAGGGTATGGCTTATAACAACTGTTCCAAGGAAGGCAGGGACAACTGGGTCCTCAAGGCTCATTGGCCAACCAGTCTAGCCTATTTGTGACTTCCAGGAGGATGAGAAATGCTGTCTCAAAAGACAAGTGGGAAGTGTCTGAGGTTGACCTTTGACCTCCCCACACATGCATGCATGTATTCACTGCCACACATGTACAGAGAGACTGCTAGGGAGGGGATTCAGTAGGGAACATGCATAGTTTTGACAGGTGCTACTGAGGACACTAATCATGCTCTAATTCCTAGAGAGATAATTTGAAAAAGGGTGTGGTTAGAGAGTGATCCTTAAGCTGCCTGATCCTGATATTACAATTTTCAACAGTTTAGATGAGCTTTTAAAGGATGAAGAAATGATCTTGGGTGAGTTAATCAGAGCTTGTGAGTACCAAAATGACCCTCTTAACCTCAATGATGACTGTTTCTTGATATGTCAGCCCAGTTTCATAGCCTGAGTTAGACAAGGTTTTTCAACCTAACCTGCTTACCTGAGGATTCAAAAGCTGAATGTATTCTCTGCCAGGGATCTCCTAGAACCAGGTGAAGAAGAGATCTACATTTCTTAGACGATGAAGGCATGGTAGCTTTCAAGTATAAACAAAAGTAGGGGAGGCTTGGAATTGGATGTGTATAGCCTTGAAATATATACTCCTTGAATAGTTCCAAAATGCTGGCAGGCTCATGAGGCAAAATTCGAGGTTATTGGTGGTTCTAATTACCTATCAGCAGGATGACTCAACATTGTCTGCTGATATTCTGAGGTTGGATGATTTATTCCTGAAACTGGGACAGAATAGAAAAATTGAGAAACAAGGTGTGACTCAGGCTTGCAAAGACCAAGTCTTCCTTGGGGCAATCCATAAGGAAATTTAAAGATGGTGTGGACAGTTTTAGGTCTGCTGCACCTACTGAAGGTGACAAAGGATATGAAGGAAGATGCCCTTCTCTAGACAGGCTCAGGATGGCACTGCACCTGGCTTAGGAGAGAGCAAAAACATCTGGTCATGAGCATATCGGTAGAACACATACTCCAATAAATGACCAGCATCAACCAACCCCTACATTACATTGCCAAGTAAGTCAATGTAGTTTGCAGATAAACTCTTTGTCATGTCTGTGCCTATTGTCCCAGATGTGTCACTAAGCAGGGGTTATGCCATTCTACACTGATAATTATTTAAATCCATCCCGATGGAATGTTTGAGACTGGGTAGTCCTGGCTGACCTAGAATTTGCTGCATAGACCAGGATAACTTCAAATTCAGAGGTCCACCTGTCTGTGTCTCCTGAGTGTTGGGATTAAAGGCATGCACCATCATATTCAGTGCCCCCCACATAAATTTGTTGTTAATGTTTTAAATGTACAAACTTGTACAAAAACTTTGTTGCTTCATGTGCACACACCTTCAAAAGAACAGGCTAGAAGATATAGATTGCATGTGCCGCCCAGAGCTCACTGAGATATCAACTAATTTTGTTTAGATGCAGGTGTAAGAGTGACATGCAAACAAATATATTGTTATTACTTTCCAGGAGTGCATTGTCTGCATTGATGATGAAGAGCATGAGCTGTGGCTAAGCTTTTTTTTTTTTTTATGGAAATTGACTAGTGATTCTATGCAATCCAAACAAAAGGCTGAATTGAATGCTGAGGTTGATAAAGTGTGTAAAAGTCATCTTTGCACTTTTGATGTATCTGGTTCTGAGTACCATTTTCATAGTAAGTCTATAATTATCAGTGCATTAAGTATGAACATGCAAAATGAATAAGTGCTCATGAATGAAAACCAGAGGACATAGCAATAATGAACTGTCTATAAGCTACAGCTACAAGGATGAGGACTCTTGCTGGAGACCAAGCTGCTCCTGGAAGATTGACACCTATATTGTTACTTAGCCATGGAAGCAGGCACAAGGAGTTCCTTAGCCTAGGTGAGGCAGAGGGCTACCTTTTGTTTCAGGGAAGACTAACCTGGAACAGAGGCACTTTTCTCCTGCCATTAAAAACCGACAAAGCCAAAACAAAAGGCTTCTGATGCAGGGCTCTGCCAGGCTTGGCCTGGGGAAAAAAAGTCATTGCCTTTCTTTCCAGGCTGTATGATGCTTTGTAATATTGTCTGTGCTGCCCCTGAGGGATATTCAAAGGGCCTCTCTGTGGCTCAGTACTGCTGTGCAGTTTAATTTTTATGATAGCGTTATCCCGTACACTAACCTTCTAAATCCCATTGTCCCATCCCAGCACAGCTGTCTTTGGTTGAGGCTGTGGTATAAAGTCCAAAGATCTGAAAATGATCACCCATCTTACCCTTTAGAATATCAAACAAGTATTTATCTAAAGGACATAGCTGTGACTTCTCTGGGTTTTTCAGAGATGACAGGCAGAGGTGGTGACTCTCTCCAGCCAAGGAAGATTTCTAGTGGCTTGACGTAAGGAATGTCCTTCCACGCTGGAGAATTTAGAAGAACTGTCTCTGTTTGTTTGTTTATGGGCCACATTGTACTGTTTGTGCAAATGATGTCTCACAATGAAGGCAAACATGGCCTGTGTGTTCATTCATTGGTACTAAAAGAGACTTTGGTGTTTCTATGGCTACTGGCTAAGCATGCCTTCTCTGTTTCTTTTGATGGTAAATTGTACCACTCCTGAGAAGGATGGAGTCTTAGTTAGGGTTTTGCTGCTGTGAACAGATACTATGACCAAGGCAGCTCTTATAAGGACAACATTTAGTTAGGGGTAACCTACAAGTTTAGAGGGTCAGCCCATTATCACCAAGGTAGGAAGCATGGCAGCTTCTAGGCAGGCATGGCATTGGAGGAGCTGAGAGTTCTACATCTTGTTCTGAAGGTGAACAGAAGAGGACTGGCTTCCAGGAAGCCAGGAGGAAGGTTCCAGCCCACACCCACAGTGACACACTTCCTCCAACAAGGCCATATCTCCTAACAGTGCCATTCTCTGTGGGCCAAGCATATTCAAACCACCACAACCAATTCTTGCCATGATTTTTTTTTTTTCAGAACAAAATGTTAGCAAGTAAAAAAAGGGTTGAGGGTGAGTTCTAAGGACTAGCTCTTCAAACACAAGCAGCTTCCCAAGGCGTGCAGACACTGGACCCACCTGTATCTCAACTAGAGGGAAACTCTGGGGATGTATGTGCTGGGGTACTTTTCGTTCATCCTTGATGTGTTCCCGCAAATGGGATGATGTGACTGGGCTTAAGTGTCAGGAATCAGCCGTTGAGCCCAAGATGAATGGCCAGGCACAATGCTACAGCACAGATTCATTTGGACCCAGCGGTTGTTGGCAGCTATGCTGCAATGGGGAGTGAGGATGCTTGTTACTGGGCAGTGAGATTCTTATATTCATGGTCGAATGTCAACAGAGGGCTAAGGGTAAGACGGCCAGGTTCAGTTAGGCATGTATGAGGGAGTTCTCTTTAGTACATGTTCACTTCGTTGACCCAGTGCAAGTTTTATCTTATATAGACTTTAGGGCAAATTGTTGGTGTCAGGATCAACTCAGTTTGCGATTGCCAGTGGGACACACAGCATGGCTGCCACTTTAGAATTGTATCAGTTGGAGGTCATGTTTTGGTATTTTAATCTTTGCACAGGGAAAGCAGGGACTTCCAGCTGCGGGTCTCGAAGCTGAGGTCACTGATCTACTCACCTGCCTTTCTTGCTTTGCTTTGGCAAGGCCTTGACTGAAACTGCAAAATGCTTCTTGAGTAAAGGACACCCTGTTTCCTCCACTGCTCAGCTGGTTAGTCAGAGTGGCAGAATTCTTTGTGTACCATATGAGGAGCACAAAGAGTTGAAGTTGAGTTCTAGCTCTGCTTGGTATAAAGCACCAGATATTCCTCTGCAATGTTTCTACGAAAAGATCAAGAAGAAACTCTCTGACCTTATGAACTTGCTAGGGAGACCCAGACACTGGAACATAGAGTGTAGCTAGTCGGCTGTAGGGATCGAGCAGTGAGGGCTCCTGTTGGCTGCCTGGAGCCAAGCCTAACCTTACCTAAATAGGACCTGGGTCTGGTAATGAGCCTTGGCGAGCAGCTCTTCCTGCCCCTTCCGTGCCCAGAAGCAGCTGAAATCAGTTACAAATGTCTGCTTTATGGGGGCTTGTTCGTTATGTTGCTTCCTGGTTAGCCTGTAGCCCATGCTTGTCTGCAAAACCTTTTCCGGTTAAAGTATGTGCTTTCCCTGAACCTCAAGAATGAACTAAGTGCAGACCAAATGCAAACCTCTTTCCCAAACGACACCCCCATTTCTTCCACCACACCATGATGGCTCTAGAGAAAAATATGTAAATACAAATCATGTTCTTTCTTCACTGAACTAGTATACTATTTCTTTAATGAAAAAAAAAAAGATCGGCTTTAAAATATTTTTTTAAGCTTGGTTTTTGCTTCTAGTCCC
Organism: Apodemus sylvaticus; assembly: GCF_947179515.1. NCBI lineage: Eukaryota > Metazoa > Chordata > Mammalia > Rodentia > Muridae > Apodemus > Apodemus sylvaticus. The sequence goes on along the minus strand of NC_067484.1, from coordinate 40,648,646 downwards.
CAAGAGACCCTGAGATGCAAACACCAGGTGATGGCACAGAGTCCCGGATCCAGGAAGCCACCTGCAATCCACAGGCTGGTCTCCCTGGGTATTAGGGCTCAGGACCTCCCTAATCCGTGCCACTTGCCCTGACCTGAGTAGACCTTGTAGAAAGACAGAGTCTCGCTGTCTCTTCACAGAGCAGTTGCTCCAAATCCTCACTACAGCTGTGCCCTGCTTTGTTGGAAAGTGCAGGCTGACTTAATTTTTAAGCCCCTTTCTCTCTATAGGTATTATAAATAACAACTGGTCTGTGGGAGCACTGGCCAGAACATTTGCCATCATCAGCCTTCTAGACACAAACAACAGTGTTTTGTGTAATCCCAACATTGTTGGCAGTTACGGGTGAGGAAGATCTGAAACCCCAAAGCTTTATTGATGCAGAAAAATCCAAACTGAGGAGTTAAGAACCTCAAATTCTGCAGAACTGAGAAAAGCACAGAGCATAAAGGGTAGTGCTGGCTAAGGCGGCCTGGGTTCAACAGTGACGTCATCAGGGGAACTCTGCCAGGCAGTGGTCAGGGTGTGGACTCTTTGACCACTCTCCACTCTCACTCCAAGCCTTTGGTGTACATTTGGCTTCCACTAACTTAGAGTTAAGAAAAGCCTAGCTTCTTTCTTTGGGATTCCCCGCCAGGGTTCAGGAGAGACTACTGCAGATTAGAATTGTCTAGCAGTCAGGAGGAGATCTGTGTGGAGAAACAGCTCGCCGCCGTGGGAGGGGAGGCTGTTTTTGCCTTCCTTCTTTGCAGTCTCAGGTTGTAGCATTTTGATTACCAGTTCAAGTGTGATCCATGGAGGGATACAGAGAGTCTGTCTTAACACAGCTGTCCAGCAAAGAGAAGGAAACAAAAAGCCGCTTTGGGGAGACATCTGTTGCTCTCTTGGACAAGCCTTGATTGTGGACATTTCCCCCCATTGTAGTACGATACGCACGTGTCATAAAATTTGCCAGCTTTATTTATTTTCTTAGCATTCTGTTTATGTATTCCCTCTCCCTCTTCTGTCTAAAATTTGTTTTTAAGAAATTTGAGCATGTTTTGGTCATCCTCAACCCTCCCCAACTCACCCATTTTAAATGCTGGGCTCTGTAGCATTTTAAGAACATTCCTATCGGTGTGGAACTGTCAATCTGGTCTACCTCCAGAAGGTTTCCGTGTTTCCCAATGGAAGCTCTGTACCCCTTAAACATCAGCTCCCCGTTTCCTTCCTACTGTCCCCTGAAACCCACCACTCTGTTCTCTGCCTTGATGAATTTGACTTTGGGAGGCGCTCACACAGACTGGGTCATTTGATGGCTGGCACTTCATATGAACATCTTAGGACTCACCCACATTTCAGCATGTGCGACTCTTTTCAAGGCCAACTATGTTCTGTTTGTCAGTTTGTGTTGCACTCTGCTCATCCATTCAGAGGTATCTGTGCTGTTTCACCCTCTGAGAGATGTGAATGAACCAGTGAGGTGGAAAATTCGTTCAAGTCTGATTTCAATTCTTTTGAAGTAGATGCCCAGAGGTGAAACTGTTGTAATGTAATTCCAAGGTGTTTGGTTTTGGTTTTGTTATAATGCTGTTGTTTCTTTGCTTGCTTTATGAGGCAAACAGTTTCCCACAGTGGTTGCTCCATGTGATGCCTCCACCAGCAATGTGTGAGGGCTCATTTCCCCACCGTCTCCAGCATTTATTATTTTGGATCTTTGGTGTCTTCATTGCAGGGTGTGGAGGATTACAATTATCCCAATGGGGTGGAAGGGGCTCTCATTTGAATCCAACCTGCCAATGATCTCATGTATATACATTCTTATAATATGTTCTTAAAAAATAATATAAACTTTTTTCTTTAATTTTTTGAGACAGGGTCTCATTGCTGAGCCCGTGATCCTTCTAATATTGAGGCTGCAGGACTGTGCCAATACACTCAGCTACTTACTTCTTCTTGAGATGTGTGCTCCTTTGTGAAAGTGCAGGCTGTACTCAAATATGCCTGGATTCAAGAGATCCTCTCACCCCATTCTCTATAGTGGCTAAGATGATGGCATGGGTTGTTACCATCCCTGGTTCAAAAATGATAAATAGTCATTGATATTAAAAAAATAGTTTCTTTTTATTTGGCACAGATTGGGTGCATTTTCCAGCTTTATTGAGATGTGATTGACAAATAGAATTAGATATATTTGTGGTGTTCAAGATGTTTCTCTCTCTCTCTCTCTCTCTCTCTCTCTCTCTCTCTCTCTCTCACACACACACACACACACACACACATACACACACCCTTTTCTTCTGAGAATGCTTCTTCTTAGAGATGCTTTTCTTCTTAGAGATGCTTCTTAGGAAGTGTCAAGTTTATCATACAACATCCTTCATCTAACAGCTTCAGAACTTATTCATAAGCAAAAGTTCACACTGGCTATCAGCTCTCCAGCCCTGACTCAGACCTTGACCCCTGTCAGCCACCCTTGGACCATAGCAACGCTCATTTGAACTCTACTTTGGTACAAAGTACAAAGTACAAAGAGATGCACAAAGTACATCTCTAGGCCAATAACTGTCCCTGTGCTGATGCCTGAGTATGAAGTTCATTTATGGCTATGGAGAGACATGAATATCTAGATTTTTACATTATTAACAAGCTGAATGATAGCATGGTGTAACCGGTGACTTTTGCAAAGGAACTACAATTTACATAGTAAATCTCCCACTTGCCTATATAACGGGCTTGAAGGAATCGTTGACAAGAGTTCCCAAGCAAAACAAATGATGGCATTAAGTTTGTCTAGTATGCAGCAAACATTAACTTTCCAAAATCTTATTTGACTGTTGTTCTTCGGAAACAATCCTCTTTGTTTGTAGATTCCCAAGGCATTCGAATAACCTAAATTTCTTGACATTTTTACGAACATTTTGAAGTCTTCGTTTCCTTGGGAACTAAAAATGCTTTAAAGTTTTAAAAAATACAATTTATTTATTTTGTATGTATGTATGTATTTGTGGTGTTCAAGATGTTTCCCTCTCTCTCACTCACACACACACACACACAAATCCTTTTCTTCTTCTACATACATACATACATACATACATACATACATATATACATACATACACGTGTGGGTGAATATGTTATGTGCTATGATGTGTGCTGAGATCAGAGCTCAACTTGTGAGAGTCTGCTCTTTAATTCCACCATGTGAGTCCCTGAAATTTGTGTCAGGTTATTAGGCTTGGTAGTGAGCACCTTTATCCACTGAGCCGTCTAGCTGGCCTTAGGAAATGCTTTTAACTTGGGGTGCTCCCTCTAGCATTCATCTTAACGCCTGCAAGGAGGCATCTCACAAATGCCGCAGTTCAGTCACTCCTGGTCTCACCCTGCCTCTTACCTTGTATCTTTTGATTGTGGACTCTAGAGACCTGTGAGTGAGACAGAGGGGGGGGAGACACTGGAATAAGAACCCAGGCCAGCTTTCATCGTAGCTGGCACCAGGAAAAGACTGTCTTCATTCCGAGCAGGGGCTCGTGGGGACCAGATATGCTTGTTTGCCTTGTGGGTTCGGCTGTAACAGAGACTGGTGGTATTCAGACAGGGATCAGGAAGCTGCTTTCATGGGGAAGTTTTTGGCACCGTGTCTGACATACGCTCTAGTCAATCATGGTAAAGTGCTTAATAACAGATGCGATAATTAAGCCTGAAGAACGCAGTCCCTATTTTTCCATTTTATTTCAGAGAATAACAAAGTGCCTCATTAAATCTCTAGCTCTATTCAGTTTTGAACTGGGCACACTGATGTCATTAAAAATAAGGCCTGCCCCAGAACTTCCTTCTGAAGCCCTCATCAGTCAAGGATGCCGTGGGGGCAGGTTAGGATCCTTGGACTGGGATAGTTTTGCTTTTCCTGGATTTGCCTCATACTCCAATGCCAAACCCTGTATAGATTCCTAGGCATGGCTGGATCCTATAAGAGCCTTGGATATAAATGGACAATTTCAGTTTTTATGTGCCTTACTCTATTAGGTACAAATGACACTGCTTATAGCAAGACATTAACATTAGCATTCAATCTTAGAAAGGTTTCAGATAACCTGAAACCACCACAAATTACCATATTTTAATATGATGAATTATCTCTGAAAAATTAATTACATTTGAAAAGGTCTGACTTTGATTGTGTCAGCATTGAAAGACAAGCATCTTCATTAAGCTTATGTTGCTGTCTTTTAAAATGATAAGCATGAGTCTAGTCTGTCTAATCATTAAGGGAAATTAATTTAAGAATATAATTACTTGGGACAGGTAGAAAGAGTATGTGTCCTTAGTAGGAGTGTTTGGCTGGAAGCATTTTCTTAAGCCTTCCAGAGCCACTGTGGGTCAGTTCTGCAACTGGAACTCTTGGGGAAGGCAGTATTCTTTCTGGCCATTTCTGACTTCTTTCTACACAGCTTGGTTAGGTAGGGTAGATTTGGAAGCAATGTGTGTATTGTGAAGATGATGTTTAATTACTTGTAGCCCAGTATAGTCAAGCATCCAATTCTGTAAAATTATTGTCTCATGATCCTGTTTCTGAATGCAAAGTTTGCATTTTTAGGATAGCTCCAGGATAACTTCTGGTTGGCTACATTCTATATTTTATTTTCTAATCTAGTTTGGGGCATAATGCTCAGAATAGAATTAAGATTTAGTTTTATTTTTTATGTGAACAAAGTATACATTTTACCTTTTGGTCCAATTAATATAAAGGGGTCTTTAGTGTTTTTATATTTTCCTACATGCATGTGCTTGTACATATGAAAGGTTATGACTGTATTTAGTGGCTCTTCATACTTGCTCATTCATCTGGAACCTAATTTACATAATTCCTATTTTATTAACTTTATTTCTTTCAAACAACATTGATTTCATTCATGTCAAACATACTTTTCGTTGAACATGAAACCAGTCATGAATGCAGGAAGACCTTTACAATTGAGTTCAGTTTCAAGAAATCATTCTCGTACACATAGAAATTAAACTGAAGAGTGAAATCTCATGGGTACTATAGGGGAATGCAAGGGTCAGGCAAAAGCACTGTCCTCACTTTTATTGTGTGGTTGAGAAAGTAAATCTTTCTTTAAATCCTATTTGGAATGGTGCCTTTATGCTCCTCTGTCTGTGGCTAGCAAGATCTGCAGTGATACAGGTCACGCTTCAGTTCAACTTCCGTTGTTAAGGAAAATATTTCTGTATATTCCTAGAAGTATCTTTAAGATAAAATAGACACAGAGCAAGACAGTGTAACTATGTGCTCCTCTTCCACCTCCTGATGGAGCTGGTTCCTTTCCCAAACTATCTTGGTCCCTGAAATACTGTTCTCTCAATCATGGGTCCCACTCAGCTCTCTCAGATTTCCTTGTCCCTAGGCACATATAAACTGTCAAGTGTAGAATGCACTCTCCTGACTGTCCTGAACAATATGGAGGTAATGTTTCACGACTGTGTTCTTGAGCATTCTGTGTTCTTATCTGTAATAAGCCCAGTAGAAATGCAGAAGTAGAATGGGAGATTGCAAAGCCATAGACCTTGTTTTCAAGAATGTTGTAATCTAGATGCGAGGAATGGAACTGATGACCAGCACAGGCTGGAGAGAGCTCAGTTGGTAAAGTGCTTTTCTTGCAAGCATGAGGACTTGACTTGCATTCTCAAAACCCATGTGAAAACTGCCAACCATGAATGATGAGAACTCATACTCCTAGCATGAAGGAGAGTCCAGTGAGAGACTGGACTCAAAAGTAGGGGACAGTACCTGAGGAACAATACCAGAGATTGTCCTTCAGTATATATATCTTTGAGTATGCATATGCACATGCAACTGCACATAAGAGAACACACACACACACACACACACACACATACACACAAACACAAATTGACTAGCAGTCTCAAATAATGTGTATCAGGTAAAGGATAGAAGAATTGGTTCTACTAGCGATTTCTTTTGTATATTAATTAATTTTAAACAATTCATTGACAGTTTTGTACATGTATATAATGAATTTTAGTCCTTCTCACCCATCTTTATATTATGACCCATCCTTTCCCTGATAAACCTGTTCCCTCAAATGTCTCCTTGCTTTCAGTGTGTGTGTGTGTGTGTGTGTTTATGTTTCCAGCATGACATTAGTAGGAGGTTCTTTACTGAAGCAGGGATAACTTATTGGCAGAAATACCACCGAATTAAATGATGCTCCTTTTCTTTCTTTTCCTTTTTTGGATTTGGATTTTTCGAGACAGGGTTTCTCTGTGTAGCTCTGGCTGTCCTGGAACTCACTCTGTAGACCAGGCTGGCCTCGAACTCAGAAATCCGCCTGCCTCTGCCTCCCAGAGTGCTGGAATTACAGGCGTACGCCACCACGCCGGGCTTGATGCTCCTTTTCTTAGTCACCATTAGCTGTCAATAATCCCATAGGAAAGGATGGAGCCTCATGGATCCCTTTTCATCGCCATAATGACATGTTGATAGGACCAATCTTGAGCAGATCTTGTACAGATAACCATTGCCACAGTGACTTCATCAGTGTCTTACCTATGTCATGTCCTGATGACACCATTTCACCTGAGGTGCTGCACAACCTCAGGTTCTGATGATGTCTTCCCTCTATTGTGTGATGTCCACTGAGTCCTGAAGTTGTGGAGAGTGGTGTGATATAGATGACCTGCTTAGAGCATTATTCCCCCACACCCTGACTGCTGTCCATTGCACCAAGAAGTTTCTCTGATGAAGGCTACACAAATCTATGGATATAAAAATTTAAAGGCAATTTTGACTGTCTATATAGCAAAATAATTGCAACAGGTTTCCTCCATATATGGTCTCCCTAGCAGGGATTCTTGGCTGAGCTTATAGTAATAAGCACAAATTTATCCAATGGAATGGGCTTAAATTCTGTAGGAAGCAGTTGACTACTCCCATAGCATTGATGCCACAGCTGTACCAGTGGACATAGTTCCTCAGGCTAATCCTTATTTGTGATTCACATTCACATCAAGGGCAGGCTGCTGAGGATTTTCCTTTTCCCCCCAATGCTTGCAAAGAACCCCTGGCACTACGGAAGCTATCCAGCAAGGAAGAAGCTTCCAGGCCAGTATTGGCTTCTGATTTCCCCTTTCCTATGACCAAAGTATGTGGTGTCTTTGGTAACAGGGCATTGCCATTAAGTTCTGGTGGGCACCCAAGAGCAATAGCAATAGTCTACATTGTTTTGGGTGACCTCTGGTTCACTTCCCCAAGAACAACATATTGCTGAGCCTTAGACAGATCCCAGACTGGGGGAAAGTTAGCAGATGAGCACTCCAGGATTTCAACTTCTCACCTCTAAAGTACAGTGGGAACCATGCATCCTGGCATATGCTTGAAAATCACATAACACATTTTTAAGGGTAGAATCCCAGAAAATTGCCTACATTCTAGAGATCTACCAACAGTGCTTTTCTCTTTTAATAAAATATGAGAAAGTAAAACAAAACTAAAAATTTAGGTCTTCCAGGATCCCATACATACCCCAGCATCCCATACAGTAGGGTGCATTTACTCAGACTCTTTCTTTTCTGTATTTTTGGTAAGCTTGTCAAATGTTAGGTTTTGTAGGGATTATTAGTTATGTCTTCTCTAACCTCTTCTCCACTAGAGATTTCTATTTAGTTTCTAGTAAAAAGAAAATCAAGAAATATTTTGACTTCTACATTATTAACTAGATATGAAATGAGACAATAAATTATCATATCAAGAACACAAATTTGGCAGCAGTTTCTATGATGGTTTGAGTTTGAAACAATTAGGGAGGTGTACACGCTGACCAGGAGAAATTTAGACTAGACCCTAGACTATATCACAGGGAAGGAAAACAGTATTCCAAGGAAGACTTCCATCCTCCAGAGGTTTTCTGTGAGAATCTTTATGTGTAGCTTTAATTTATGCTTTTATCTTCCCCCTTTGAATTAAATGATTATAGGGTTTAGAGTCTTGAATGAATGACAGTCATATAGCTTATTGGTATGCTTCTTCCTAATGCGGAAAGGAACACATAGCATTGAGTGGTGGTTTTGGTGACTTGTAGTTTCTAACACGTGAAAGAGTGAATCTCTACTATGGTGTATTTTACAGTTAAATAAATGTAAGAGAGAATTAATAATGCAGGCAAAGGGAGAAACAGCAGTGGAAGGGGACAGGAGCAGAGCAGATTAAGGAAAATGTCAATGGATGTGAAGCGAGCAGACCATGGAGCTCTGAGCTCACAGATGCAGCGCACGAACCTTTGGCTTACTTCACTCAGATCTCCAGTAGCCAGGATCTAACTGAAAGTGAAAGTGCTCTTCTCCTTTCCCATGCAAATTGCAATCACTTTGTCATTAACCTAACAGGTTTTGCATCATTCATGTTAAATTTGTAGGTTTGTCTTACTTGAATAATGTACTTGTGTTTATATTTTCTTGGGGGCCCATCAAAACTTTCCCTTATTCTAGCCACAATATGACTTTCATCAAAGACCAAAGCTTAATTACTTCACAAAATTAGGACTTAATAGGCTAAGGAGCACAGGAGGAACAGCAATATGAGTCACCCAGTACTCCCAGAGCTCCCAGGGGCAAAACCATCAACCAAAGAGTACGAGTTACCCATGGCTCCAGATGCATAGGCAGAGGAGGATGGCCTTGTTAGACCAAAGGGAGGAGAGGCCCTTGGTCCTGGAAAGACTTGATGCTGTAGTGTAGGGGAATACCAGGACAAGAAAGCAGGGGAAGGTTGATTGGGGAAGGGGAGATGGCTTATGGGATTTTTGGGGGGAGGGGGGAACAAGGAAAGGGGACAACATTTGAAATGTAAATAAAGAATATACCTAAAAAAAAATTAAGCTAAGGAGCAAAACCACTTGCTGCTCAGCTTGACAACCTGAGTTCAGTCCCGAGAACTCACAAGATGGAAAGAAAGACCCAACTCCCACAAGTTGTCCCCTGTCCACCACATCCGTGCCATGGCACAACTAAAGTCTTTCTTTTGAGGGAGTCACATTTGTCTGTTTTTGTTGTTGTTGTTGAATGCATGCATACAATACATAAATAAATGTAATTTTAAAAGTTAATACTTCAAATATAAATTTCACAAGGTTTTATGTTTCACTCTTAGTAGTGTAAAAATTACATGTATCTATTATCCATATATCCATATGTGTATATAGCACCATAGAATAAATATATATTTTTTCCTTTTTGCCTATGTTTTATGTTACTCTGTAACAAGTCTTTCCTTTTTATAAAATGGTTCTGAACCTCTTGATAGGTGCAGGAAGCAGACAGAGACACCCTCCAGCTGCTATAGACTAACAGCCTGCTAATTCTTTAGGGTCCCATAAAGGTCTTTTCAGACATGGCTGGTTGGGTAAGTTCCTGAAGTGGGGATCTATACTAGCTCAGTCAAGCAGGTACCAGGAATTGTGTTTCTCTACAATGAGGGTGAAATTGTTTTTAAAAAGCTCCTTGTCATAAGGTTTTGCTTTTCTTTCTTGAGTAAAATCAATGGTTGTCAACCTGTGGGTTTCAATCCATTTTGGGTCAACAACCCTTTCATGGGGGTCACATAAGACCATCTGTATATCAAACATTTACCTTATGATTCATAACAGCTGCAATATTTCAGTTATGAAGTAGCAACAAAAAATTATGGTTGGACCATAATTTGAGGAACTCACACCATAACATGAGGAACTCTGTTAAAAGGGTCTCAGCAACAGGAAGGTTGAGGACCACTGAGTTGCTTATCAGAAGGAAGTGAACTTTCTCAGTGTGGTGAGGTCACACTTTCAGCTTTCTGTAGTTTCCAACATGTGCAGTTCTGTGGACATTTACATACAGAGGCAGTCATCTGGCCTCTTTCCTCATCTCTTATTTGTTACTTCCTCGGTGCCTCTGTTTCCCCACGGTGAGCCTGTCGATTTTTCCTTTTGTGATCCCAAATGTATACTCTTGATTACTTCATTTCCCCCACAAGACTCTTGTCTATATCTGTTAACACAAAGGCAGCCACAATTGAGAAGGAACATCTACTGAGAATAAAGGGATGCCAAAGAGAAGAGGAGTTTGGGCTCTTAAATGAATTTCTAGAATGGTTAGCAATGAATTAAGCCCTTGGAAGTGCCTACCTATTCTCTTCAAAGTCTAGCTTTTCTCTAAACGAAAAATTTCTTAGCAAAAAAAACATTGATCTTAAAATATATGTATAATCACCAGTATTATAATCATTGTCTTTCAACTATAGACTTTTCTGTTGAGGCTATTAATTTAACTATCAAGTAGGGGGCATAATCTTGACCTTTTGCTTCTTGCTTATTTATATTGAGAGTATTTATGATTTGGAACAACTCACTTGCATAATTTAAATGGTATTTTTTTGCACTGTTCATTAATTAATTAATTAATTAATTAATTAATTCCACTGCTTAGTGTTTAGGAAAAATGGTGGATATGTGCCAAGAAAATGCAGAGACTGGTGGTGTGCTGTTCAGACATCAAGAGTCTGCAAGCTGGCGGGGTATCGAGCACTCAGGTGTGGAGTAAGCGGTGTGGCAGCTTGGGACTCTGATGAGTGATGTTTCATCCTTGAGGAATGACTGAAAACTAAGCTGAACCAATAATTAGGGACACTACAAGCAGAAGGAATCCTTTTGTGAAGACAGAGGGTGAGGATCTCTACCATGTAGGGAACTCTGAGTATCTGCAAATTACCTGTCTTAGCCAGGATTTGTATTTCTGCACACAACAACATGACCAAGAAGCAAGTTGGAGAGCAAAGAGTTTATTCAGCTCACATTGCTGTTCATCACCAAAGGAAGTCAGGACAGGAACTCACACAGGGCAGGAACTTGGAGGCAGGAGCTGATGCAGAGGGGTGATGCCTACTGAATGGTTTCCCCTGGCTTGTTCAGCTTGCTTTCTTATAGAACCCAGGACCACCAGCTCAGGGATGGCACTACCCACAATGGGCCCTCCCACTCTTGATTGATAAATGAGAAAATGCCTTACAGCTGGATGTCATGGAGGTATTTCCTCAAGGGAGGGTCCTTTCTCTGTGATAACTCCAGCTTGTGACAAGTTGACACACAAAACCAGACAGTATACTGCTCAAGGGATAGATACGGCAACTTGAACACTGAAAGACAGTTTGTAGTTAATCTTTTTTTTTCCTTTTGCTTTTTTTGAAACAGGGTTTCTCTGTGTAGCCTTAGCTTTCCTGGAACTCACTCTGTAAACCAGGCTGGCCTCCAACTCAGAGATCTGCCAGCCTCTGTCATCTGCCTCCCTGCCATCGGGAAGGCGGAAGGTGGAAGTCAGCGCCACCTTTAGGGCGCAGCATGTGGCGGCTCCCAACAAATTGAAATGGTCTCAACACTCTGAGGAGACTGGGAGACATCAGTTTCTCTTCCACAAGTTCCTTCTAGTACTATAAATAACTCTCCCGCCAGGCCCATGTCTTGTCTGCCACTTTGATCATAAACTGCATAGACACAATTTTTTTTGATAGTATCCACTCAGAAATAAAAAGGAACATTCATAAGTTGCCTCATTAAAGATTATTTTAGTCTTAAAATTTTTATAAACACCCTAGGCCCTATTATTCCTATATTCATACACTTTTAAGGGTAGCATTAGCCATACATAATAAATTAGTCATATCTTCATGATCTCTTTGTGTAGCAAGTTGTATTATTAGTTAGGACAAACTGACAGGACCTTGAATTTTGGCTCAGATTCAGCACAAGGAGGAAATAGAAAATAGGTTTGTGGCCTATTTTTACACTGAACTTCTCTGGACATTACTGCCTACAAATCAGACTAGTGAACCAACTCGTTCATACAAAGGCCCATGAATCTTGGTTGGAGAGATGGCTCAGTGGTTAAGAGCACTTGCTGTTCTTTGGAGGACCCTAGTTTGGTTCCCAGCACCCATGTGGGAGCTCACAACCCTCTATATCATTAGTTTCTCTGGGTATCAGACATACATGTAACACCTATACATACGTACTCACACACATAAAGTAAAAACAAATAATAATAAATAATTTTTTAAATGGCAAAAGAAAAGTATAACTTTCATAAATTTGACTATTATTGAAGCTGTGTAGCAGGCTGATGTTTAGCTCGTGGCTTGCCAGAGATGAGCTGGATGTTGAACCTGGCTAGAATGTGGTGCATTCCTCTACCCTCCAATCTCTGCCAACCCAGATTCCATAGCGTACCACAAATACCCAGCAGGACAAATTAGGAGTCACAGGGCCACCAGAAGTGAGAATTACAGACAATGTAGATGAAGGAAGTGCCACAGAAAATGTCTCTTAACTTTTCTTTCAGGATGATATTGTTCCCTGGCTATTACTCAGGGTCAGACAGGGTCGCCTCCTGAATACAGGGTCTGTCTGGACACCACAGGAAGTGGTGTGTTGATGATTCAGCTTGCGGCACTCTATCTCCTAAGACAAAGCACTATTTTCAGAGCCATCAAGCCGGGGGTTTGGGCTGTGGCTTTTTATATTTGCATGTATATGTCTTTGGGGAGGAAGCCATAGAGAGGAGGCGGCCCAGCATTTTCTCGTCAAGTCCTGAGCAGACACAGCTTTGGATAATGACCTTCTTCCACCCACACTACCCTTCCTCAGATGTCTATCCACATTTTGCCTGAAATCTTTAAAGTGTTTGAACATTTGGGTTTAAAGCCACCCTGGTAGCCTCCCAAGACTCTTTCTGTAATGCCTGAAGCAAGAGATAGCTGTGGTCACTCAGCATCCTGGTAGGGGTTCGTGGCTCAGCACTGTGTCCTTGGGGAAGAATGGCTACTGAGTCAGCAATGTCACCGGTTACTTTTGACATCTGTACAGCGTAGACCAATGTCACATCTGTACAGCATAGATGTGGGATACTTTGTTTACTTTCTAATTCTCTATCTTAGAGCGGTAAGTGGCTTAGTCACTAGGAGAGGCTGACATTTAACAGATTTGATGGACCATTTGATGCTGTGATACACAGAGGCTGTTAGTTTAGAATAACTGCTTCTCCCAATGGGCTGGTGACAAAACTAAAAGTTGGTAGACCCAGCCTCTGGGTTCCAGTGCACTGTACCCACAAACAGCACTGTGATTTTGATCCATTGTATTCTCCTGGGGCCTTGTTTTTGTTTTTGTTTTTTTACCCAGATATTAATGGCTTTTTAAAAATGGATATTAAAAGGCTTTCTTTTGTTTCCTGTAACTTTAAGGGGCTTGTAAAAAGTAAAATAAATCCTTGCTGATTCCATCATCCTGAATGAAGCAATTGCCTGGTGTTTTCTTCTGGTAGTTTCATAGTTTTTGTCTCATGCTGTCTTTTCTGTCTTTTCCCTTCCGTCTAACTCATCCTTGTTGTTTCTGTTAACAGGTAACACATGGGAGTCTGTTCCCTCCTCTGCACACGACCATACCATTTCACCCAACACCTTTATTCATAAAGCATCCTTTTCTCCAGTGCAGGTCTTAGCAGTTTCATTGTAGGTACAGGCGTATTGTAGGTGTAGGTGCTGGGTTATTTCTGTGCTCTCTGCCATATTCAATTGGTCTATGTATACGCGAAGACACCTCTAACTTTTCTCTTTTCAGTATGTTATTAAATATGTATCTTGCTGTATCTGGCCTTTGTTATTTTGAAATCTACATGAATTAAGTTATATACCTAATTTTCTCAGAGATTTTATTATAAAGAGATGCCAAGTTTCATTAAATGTTTCTTCTACATCTTTTAAGAAGACCACACATTTTTAAACCACTCAGTTGATGTGTATTTCTGTGATGAAGCACATCTTGCTTGGAAGGTGTAATTAAACAACAGCCTTGCATCTTTGGCACAGTTCAATCTTTGCAGGCTGCATAGCTCTAGGAATCCTGTGTCTCCTCCATCAGGAAATTTGTCAGCACGTGATCATTCACAGTCATCTCTAGTGATTCTCTGATTTCTCTGGTGTCAGTTGTAATTACTCTGTTTAAAACCCCTCTTTCCTATTTAAATTTTCTTCATCTAGCTGAAAGCCTGTGAATTTTGGATCTGGTTAAAAAATATATCTTTGTTTTATTTTTGTGTTATTGAAACTAATATTAAGTTATTAATATTAACCTAAATTAATAATATTAGGGTATTAAAACTAATATCTTATTAGCATTAGTTCTGATTTTGTTTTTTTTTCTTCTACCATTTCTCCATTTTTCCTAATTTCTTAAGGTGCAATGATAACTTGTGTATTTGACATCTTTTTGTTTTTTGTTTTCCTTTTTTGAGACAGGGTCTCAATATGTAGCTCCTGGTGTCCTAGAACTCACTCTGTAGACCAGGCTGGCCTTGAAGTCACAAGGATCCACTGCCTCTGCCTCCCAAGTGTTGAGATTAAATGTGTGCCACTATGACCAGCTACATTTTTTGATGTTTTTAGCACTTTCTTCTTAGTTTTTCTGTGTCTCATTTATTTTAGTACATTGTACTTCTGTTTGCATTTATTTCTTAAAATTCGAATTTTCATATGAATTTTTTCCTTGATTCATCAATTCTTCAAGAATGGGTTGAATACTTAAGGAATTGTTTTTACTTTTAGTTCTTATAAAGAAGAACTAAATAATACATAGTATATAGTATAGTATCAGAGAAGATACTATAAATTGATTTCTTCCTCTTTAGTGCTTTCATACATGACAGGAAAGTACTTTACCATTGAGCTATATCTCTACTCAGTGATTTCAGCTTTTAAAATCTTGGAGACTTGTTTTGTGGTCTAGCCTTTGGTTTAATCTAGAAAATGCTCCGTGTGCTGCTAGGAACAATTTGTATTCTGCAGTGCTGAGTGGATGTTGTACAGATATGGAAATAGTCCATTTGGTCTAGGATACAATGTAACGCCACAATTTTTCTTTCATCTGGATGATCTGTTCATTGCTTAAAATGGGGTATTAAAAATCTCCCACTATTTAGAGTTTTATATATTGCTCAACCAAGGAATATATGCTAATAATAATAATAATAATAACAATAATAATAATAATAATGATAATAATGATGATGATGATGAGTACTTCAAATTGAGAAAAATGAAAGAAGCATTATTTGATCTTAAGACATCAGAATGCATTATTCAGTGTTTTATAAATAATCTGTAGTAGAGAAAAAACATGATTAACTAACTGGTCAAGTTATTATAAGTTGGGTCAGTTTTTGTATCAACACATATTAAATAGCTAAAGTTCAATGGCTGGATAATTTGGGACAGTGCTTTGTGTGAAAAAACAGATGTGCCTCAAAACACAGTCATTGGTGAGGTCATCCTTGTAGGCACAAAAATAACAGATTGTAATTAGAAGATGATGGACTTTTGCCAGGAATTAGAATATGGGGGAAACTTCCAAAACCACCATAGGTAGTTTCTTCTGTTTACTACTGCTACTAAAGTTGCTGGCAGCATGGTGGGCATTCTTGCGAAGTATTTTGATCACAAGACAAAGCAATTTTAGTATAGAAATACTGAAAATACTCACATTGGTTACTCTTACTGCATAACATTACCTCAAACTCAGTGACTTAAAATAACAAATATCTATGAGCTCCTAGCTTCTAAGGGCCAGGACTCTTGGGGTAGCTGAACTGGCAGTTCTAGTTTAGGGTCTCATGATGTTGTAGTCAGTAAGTTGGCAGGGGCAGTAGTCATGGGAGGGCCCAGTGGGAGTTCCACATCCTGGGTGAATACTTAAGCTGCTCTTTGTAGGAGACCTCCGTTCTGTGGTGGGGTATCCACCAGAGAAGACTGCTTAGACATAAGTTTAAGCCAATAGAAAGTCTTTCTTAGCTGGTCAGTGAATACACGGGATGTTTGGGATCCCAGCGTAGCCCTGAGCTATTCTCGGGATGAGTTCTTAAGCACAAAACCTTTAGGTTGACATACTTCAGTTAGCAAGAACAGTTAGCCAGAAGCAGAGCTACAGAAGCCATAAAATAAGGTTTGTATATTTCTTTTAGAGACTTTCCCAGAGCTGTGGGCTTTGACGGACTAGGTCTTTGTTTTCATTTTGGCAGGTGGTGCTGTGTACATGCTGAAGTTTTATGGCCCTAATGGTATTTCCATTATGGAGTCAGTTGTGCTATAAGGTCTTGGGGCTTGTTTTGCATTCTTTACCATGTCACTGTTCCTCCAGGCTTTTTGCATATCCTAAAGATGAGACCACTGGTTTCTCAAGGAACTAAAATCCAGGAAGCAAAGTGAAAGTACAGTGCCTTTATTGCCTACCTTTAAAAGTTTTATTGTCTCTCTCTCTCTCTCTCTCTCTCTCTTTTTTTTTTTTACAAAGGGGTATTGGTTATACAACTCTCTCTCTCTCTCTCTCTCTCTCTCTCTCTCTCTCTCTCTCTCTTTCTGTGTGTGTGTGTGTGTGTGTGTGTGCGCGTGCGCATTGGGGTGAGTGTTATTCAAGGAAGGTACCACTGAGGAGTACCATGGAGGCAAACTATAATAACAGGGTAGGATTACGGTTAGCAGATGACAGTTGAAAGAAAAAGAGACAACTTTATAAAGGAACAGGAGAGATTATTCTTTCTTTAGTGTATGGAAATAACTTCTCAGGGATTCTTGAGAATAATGGGTGGGGAGGTCACCGAGGTCTGTGAGATCATGAGAAGTGTGAGAAAATAAGTTTGATTTTGTTTTCTAGACTCTGGAATGAGAAATGGTATCTGAAAAATTCCTTTTCCAATACAGAGGAGATTTATTTGTTAGCAAGAGGTAGACTGAATCCTAAAAAAAAATGTTGCCAGGATTTAGAATGGTTAAAACCTCAAACTATCTCTCTGTAATGTGGATGATAGCTTCATTATTTCTACTGGCCAGACTGATGCTTCACTTCCTTCTCGCCTTCTGTCCTGGAAGCTTTTCCCAGGAAGACCATTTCACCTCACATTGACTTGTTGTAACCTCCATGTCTTCCCTGCGTCTGGAGGATTAGCTCCCTTGTCAGGTTTGCCCATGCGCTCTATTCATTTCCCAAATGTCCCATTCTTTGATTAATGCTCCCACTCAAAGACTCTGAGTTAGACCCAAACAGGATGATGGAACTGGCAATCTTGAAGCTTCAGCCTGTTCATCATCAAGCATTCTACAGATCTCTTATAAAACCCATGTTTCCTACCGTGGATGGACTCGCAGCCTTCTCTTTGCCCTGTGACCCATCCTCAACTTTTCATTTATCAAAAGGCTCCATTTGTCAGGTGTGGCACTGAGGACAGGTCATGGATGTTTTGGTCGATTCTGCTCTGCCTTAGCAATGTTATAGACCCACTCAGAGTGAGCAAGACTGTGCGTGAGGATTCCTAGTTTCTTTTATTTCTAAAGCCCACATTCAATTTTACCTCTTTCATAACCTTCACAGCTTACATTATTTTCTATTCCTTTTAAAGTCCTGGGAAGCTACTTGTAAATTGATTTGTTTGGCAAATAGCCATATATTTCACATCCCTTTCCTCTTTAATGAATTTGAGGTTCTAAGGGTCAGCTAAAACAAATTTTTATACTTCCCTGCATAGGGTATGAAATGAGTGTTACGAATTTCTCCCATGCATTGTGAGTGGTTCCTAGGAACACTGTAGAAGGCTGCCTAATGTTGGCAGTTGGTGGGCCACAAAGACTTTCTCAAAACTCATCTTTAATTGTGGCTTTGGCTGGTTAAATAGATGGTGATGAGTCCCTCAGTTTCCATAACAGCCTATTTCTGTCCTAACCACAGCCTGCATCAAGCCGTGTTGTTCAGTTTGTGGCATTTTCTGTGTAGGTTGTTAGCTGCCTGCCTGGTGTCTTCAGCGGTTTGTCCTGTTTTTTGCTTAAAGTTCCTAAGAAATACTGAAACCACGATTAAATTCTTCCTTTGTACTATATGTACAGGCTTGGGGGGACATGGTACTGAATTTTGTTTATAATATAGGATTTGCTAAATAATGGTTTCTTTTTTACTAATATTGGTAGTTATAAACATTTAGCTACCCTTCTCACAAGCATTTTAGGTATACTGTGAGACTATCACAGAACTCATTAATATTATTTAGAATATCTGTGTTATATTATAGGCTTTGATTTTAGCAAGCTAATGCAAGTACCCCCACCCTCCCACCCCACCAAGTAGAAACAAAAAAATAATAGACATAGCAAATATAAAACTTAAGAGTGCTCATGCCTGGGCCACAGAATATGCTGTTAGCATAACTAGCTCTGTTTAGACCTTGAATGTTCCCGAAGTCTCCTATCTTAAAGCCTTATCTTAAATGTAACACTTTTAAGGGCTGAGGCTTCATTATTTGGGGTGTGCTCTGGAGAGGGATGTTGGACCCAGACCCTCTCTCACTTAAACACACCACTCTGAAGTGAGTAGCCTCCTCCATGTGTCCCAGCCATGACATGTCACTGGAGGCCCAGGGGTGCAAGGCTAACAGAAGCCTCTAAAATCCTAGGTCTAGATAATTATCTCCTTCCGTTGTATTGATTATCCTTGGAGGGTGAAAACAGAACCCATGGTAGGGAGTCATGCTGTATGCTCCCCTTTACCTGCTCAGGTGTTTCTTTTCTGTACTTGTTCTCAGGATAACCAGCAGACATTCCTTCCTGGCTTAGTATCAACACAGTGATACTCTGTCCACCGGCTCACAGGCCACAAGAGACACAGCATGTCTCCTCCATCTGAGCCACGTGAGAACTCATGGCATACTGTTTGTAAAGAAAACAATAGAAAGGCCAAGGAAAATGGGTGGCTCTTAGCATCCAGAGGAGGAAAGAAACAGATGGTGGGGAAATGGGCATACTCAATCAAGAAACTACTTTATGGACAGATAATAAGCTGGTGCGACAACATCTGAATTATTTCCATGTACAAGTTCAATGCTTCTACAGTGGTAATAGATTTTAGAGCCAGAAAGGCTTATCTAGAATCATTTATTCCTCTGTTGTTATAAAAATAAATTAGTAAGTCAACGCCCCATTACTTATTTCTCCTTACCACACTGATAAAGAAACACAGCCTATTATTAGAACCCACACTTATTCAGTGTACGGATTTTATTCACCTTGATTGTTTACAAGGGGCTTCTATGTTTGAACAAGTAAAGTGTCAAGGTGGCAAGAGTCTGCAAGAGTTAACTCTGCTGTCTGGTTCCTAGTCCTAACAACAGTACTTTAGCAATGCTAATCAGCTATACTGATTTTCTGTTTTGATTTTTCCAGAATAATTAAGTGAATGATCTGGGATGCAATCAAGTTTGACACCAGGGGGTTCATGCAAATGACTTATTTTTTTCTTCTTGTACATTTAAAATTTTGTTAAATGGAATCCTAAGGAAAGTCATTTGAACAAGAAGACTAAGTGGATAGGGGTAACTTAACTGATGGTGGGAGTTTTAAATATATTCAAAATACCCATTTTAGTGAAGAAACACAGCACTTTGTTGCCCCTTTCAAGGAAAATAATGCTTTCTTAAAAATATAACTTTTTAATTTTTGAAAGAGAAAATATTGGAAAATTTTAGTATAAGAAAAGAAAACGGAGAAAATGTATTAAACTCTTTCTCCTTCAAAATAGGCACAAAGGAAAAAGGTGTTCACACCTATCCCCAGATCCATAGAAAAAAATGAATAAAATACAGAAATGTTCTGTATTTAAAACAAAATATTTTTGTATTTTAAATAAACCAACAATGTTCTGTTAACATCTTATTCAGGTTGAAGATCATCAGTGGCTTCAGTAAACAAATTCAAACAAAAGGCATATTTTTGACAACAGTGAAATCTACTGTTTCTATAGTAATCTACAGTGTATAGTGTATAGAGTAGATATCTTCTTTCCTCACTGCACATAAAACATTTTCCTCCAAGAGTCTTAACCAGCTACATGCATTTGTGTGATTCTTGCATCTGAATCCAGCTATTGTTCTGGCTTTGGACACTTTACATCTAGGATATAGAGCATCCTAGAAATCAGTTGGTATTCTAATTCTAATTAGGAAAATGCTGTGGGATGAGGAGGCCATGTGTTGATATGCTCAAACACACAGACACAACACACCTTTTAAAAATCGGTTTTGATCCCCCGCGGCCATCTTTGCTACCTGCAGGGGCCGAAAAGCATCACTAGGTACTGTATTATCCTGAGCTTAAGATCTCTGGGGGTGCAAAATGCCAGGGGTCTGCCTGCGCCCAGGACCTGAGCACATAGGTGGTTTGTCTGCCAGCCAGCCTGTCATGGGGCCTGTGTCCTACGTAGAGAGCAACAGGGAGTGACTCCCGATGACCATCTTTGCTCCATGACAGAGCAGTCGGGGAACACCTGGTTCACTGAGACAACCCAAATATAACATTGCTTGAGGCAAGACTCAGCAGGTCTCCAAAGGCACAAAAGAGGAAGGCAGCATATTAGCAATCTGTGCCAGAGGAAACCCAGTCATCCAGTTTCTTGGAAATAACCTTAAAGGTCCACAGGAGGTTGAGGCACCAGCCAATGACAATAAGACCATCTAACACCAGTGAGAACCAGATGGCTAAAGGCAAACATAGGAACTTTACTAACAGAAACCAAGGCATTATGGCAGCATCTGAATCCAATTCTCCAACAACAGCTAGTCCTGAATACCCCAACACACCAGAAAAACAAGAGTTGGATTTAAAAATCACTGGTCAGGATGCTGTTAGAGGAACACATGAAGGACATAAATAAATATCTTAAAGAAATTTAGAAGAAAAATGACCAAAAGCTAGAAGCCCTTACAAGGGAAACACAAAAATCACTTAAAGAAATTCAGGAGAAAATGGGTCATAAGTTAGTAGCCAATAAGGAGGAAATGCAAAAATCACTTAAAGAAATACAGGAGAACTTTGATCAACAGGCAGAAGTCATGAAAGAGGAAACACAAAAAACTCTCAAAGAATTCAGGAAAACATAAATAAGCAAGTGAAGAAACGGAGAAAAAACATCCAGGATCTAAAAACAGAAGTAGAAACAACTAAGAAATCACAAAGGGAGACAACTTCAGAGATAGAAAACCTTGGGAAGAAATCAGGGGCCATAGATGCAAGTATCAACAACAGAATACAAGAGATAGAAGAAAGAATCTCAGATGCCGATGATACCATAGAAACCATGGACTCAACAGTCAAAGAAAATGCAAAATGCAAAAAACTTGTAGCCTAAAACATCCAGGAAATCCAGGAATCAATGAGAAAGCCAAACCTAAGGATTATAGGCATTGATGAGAGTGAAGATTTACAACTTAAAGGGCCAGCAAATATCTTCAACAAAATTATGGAAGAAAACTTCCCTAACCTAAAGAGAGAGATGCCCATGAATATACAAGAAGTCTACAGAACTCCAAACAGACTGGACCAGAACAGAAATACTTCTGTCACATAATAATCAAAACCCCAAATGTACTAAACAAAGAAAGAATACTTAGGGCAGTAAGAGAAAAAGAGCAGGTAACATATAAAGGAAGACCTATCAGAATTACACCAGACTTCTCACCAGAGACCATGAAAGCTAGAAGATCCTGGGTGGATCTCCCGCAGACTCTAAGAGAACACAAGTGTCAGCCAAGACTACTATACCCAGCAAAACTCTCAATCACCATAGAAGGAGAAACCAAGATATTCCATGACAAAACTAAATTTACACAATATCTTTCTACAAACCCAGCCCTACAAAGGATAATAGAGGGAAAACACCATTACAATGAGGGAAACTATACCCTGAAAAAAGCAGGATATTAAACTTCTTTCATCAAACCCAAAAGAAGATAACCACACAAATATAAAATTAACATCAAAAATGATAGGAAGCAATAAACACTACTCCTTAATATCTCTTCACATCAATGGACTCAATTCCCCAATAAAAAGACATAGACTAACAGATTGGAGATGTAAACAGGACCCTACATTTTGCTGCATACAGGAAACACACCTCAGTGTCAAAGACAAAAACTACCTTAGAGTAAAAGGCTGGAAGACAATTCTACATGCAAATGGTCTCAGGAAACAAGCTGGAGTTGCCATTCTAATATCAGATAAAATTGACTTTCAACCTAATGTCATCAAAAGAGGCATGGAAGGACACTTCTTGCTAGTCAAAGGAAAAATCCACCAAGAACAACTCTCAATCCTGAACATCTATGCTCCAAATGCAAGGGCACCCTCATTCATAAAAGAAACTTTACTAAAGCTCAAAGCACACATTGCACCTAACACAATAATTGTGGGTGACTTCAACACTCCACTCTCCTCAATGGACTGATCAGGAAAACAGAAACTAAACAGGGAGACAGTGAAACTAATTGAAGCTTTGGACCAATTGGATTATATATATATATATATATATATATATATATATATATATATATATATATATATATATATATAAACTTTTCACCCCAAAGCAAAAGAATATACCTTTTTCTCAGCACCTCATGGTACCTTCTCCAAAATTGATCATATAGTTGGTCACAAGACAGACCTCAACAAATATAAGAAGATTGAAATAATCCCATGCCTCCTATCACTATGGAGTAAAAGTGGCCTTTAATAACAATAAAAACAACAGAAAGACCACATACACATGGAAACTGAACAATACTCTACTCAATGATACCTTGGTCAAGGAAGAAATAAATAAAGAAATCAAAGATTTTTTAGAATTTAACGAAAATAAAGGCACAACATACCCAAATCTATGGGACACAATGAAAGCAATGCTAAGAGGAAAACTCATAGTTTTGAGTGCCTCCAAAAAGAAATTGGAGAGACTATACACTAGAAGCTTAATGGAACAACGGAAGGCTCTGGAACAAAAAGAAGCTAATTCACCCAGGAGGAGAAGAAGACAGGAAATCATCAAACTCAGGGCTGAAATCAATGGAGTAGAAACCAAGAGAACCATACAAAAAAATCAACAAAACCAGGAGCTGGTTCTTTGAAAAAAATCAACAAGATAGATAAACCCTTAGCCAGACTAACCAAAGGGCACAGAGACAGTATCCAAATTAACAAAATTTGAAATGAAAAGGGAGATATAACAACAGAAACTGAGGAAATTCAAAAAAATCATCAGATCCTACTACAAAAGCCTGTACTCAATACAACTGGAGAATCTGGAGAAAATGGACTATTTCTTAGACAGATACCAAATACCAAAATTAACTCAGGATCAGATAGATCATCTAACCAGACCCATAGCCCATAAAGACCCATAGAAGGGGTCATAGAAAGGCTTCCAACCAAAAAAAGCACAGGACCAGATGGTTTTAGTGCAGAATTCTATCAGACCTTCAAAGAAGACTTAACACCAATACTCTTCAAACTATTCCACCAAACAGAAACACAATTCCTTCTATGAAGCCACAATTACGCTGATACCAAAACCACACAAAGATCCAACTAAGAAAGAGAATTTCAAGCCAAATTCCCTTATGAATATCGATGCAAAAATACTCAATAAAACTCTTGCCCACCGAATCCAAGAACACATCGAAACGATCATCCACCATCATCAAGTAGGTTTCATCCCAGGGATGCAGGGATGGTTCAATATACAGAAATCCATCAATGCTATCCACTACATAAACACACTCAAAGAAAAAAACCACATGATCATTTCATTAGATGCTGAAAAAGCATTTGACAAAATTCAGCATCCTTTCGTGCTAAAAGTCTTGAAAAAGGACAGGAATTCAAGGCCCATATCTAAACATTGTAAAAGCAATATACAGCAAACCGGTAGCCAATATCAAACTAAATGGAGAGAAACTTGAAGCAATCCCACTAAAATCAGGGACTAGACAAGGCTGCCCCCTCTCTCCATATCTTTTCAATATAGTTCTTGAAATCCTAGCTAGAGCAATTAGACAACATAAGGAGGTCAAAGGGATACAAATTGGAAAGGAAGAAGTCAAACTCTCACTATTTGCAGATGATATGATAGTATACTTAAGTGACCCAAAAAACTCTACTAGAGAACTCCTCCAGCTGATAAACAACTTCAGCAAAGTGGCTGGCTACAAAATCAACTCAAGTAAATCAGTAGCTTTTCTATACTCAAAGGATAAGCAGACTGAGAAAGAAATTAGGGAAATGACACCCATCACAATAGCCACAAACAGCATAAAATATCTTGGGGTGACTAATCAAACTAGTGAAAGACCTATATGACAAGAACTTCAGATCTCTGAAGAAGGAAATCGAAGAAGACCTCAGAAAATGGAAAAATCTTCCATGCTCGTGGACTGGCAGGATTAATACAGTTAAAATGGCCATCTTGCCAAAAGCAATCTACAGATTCAATGCAATCCCCATCAAAATCCCAACTCAGTTCTTCATAGAGCTAGAAAGAGCAATTCTCAAATTCATCTGGAATAACAAAAAACCCAGGATAGCTAAAACTATTCTCAACAGTAAAAGAACTTCTGGGGGAATCAGTATCCCAGACCTCAAACATTTCTACAGAGCAATAGTGATAAAAGCTGCATGGTATTGGTACAATGTCAGGCAAGTGGATCAATGGAATAGGATTGAAGACCCAGAAATGAGCCCACACACCTATGACCACTTGATCTTCAACAAAGGAGCTGAAAGCATTCAGTGGAAAAATGATAGCCTTTTCAACAAATGGTGCTGGAGGTCAGCATGCAGAAGAATGCAAATCGATCCATTTTTATCTCCTTGTACTAAGCTCAACTCCAAGTGGATCGAGGACCTCCACATAAAACCTGACACACTGAAACTAATAGAAAAGAAACTGGGGAAGACCCTTGAGGACATGGGCACAGGGGGAAAGTTCCTGAACAGAACACCAATAGCTTATGCTCTAAGATCAAGAATTGACAAATGGGACCTCATAAAACTACAAAGTTTCTGTAAGGCAAAGGACACTGTCAAAAGGACAAAATGTCAACCAACAGATTGGGAAAGGATCTTCACCAACCCTAAATCTGACAGAGGGCTAATATCTAATATATACAAAGAACTCAAGAAGGTAGAACCCAGAGAACCAAATAACCCTATTAAAAAGTGGGGTACAGAGCTAAACAAAATTTTCACACAAAGAACCTCGGATGGCTGAGAAGCACCTTAAGAAATGTTCAACATCATTAATCCTTAGGGAAATACAAATCAAAACAACCCTAAGATTTCACCTCACACCTGTCAGAATGGCTAAAGTAAAAAATTCAGGAGACAGCAAGTGTTGGCGAGGATGTGGAGAAAGAGGAACTGTCCTCCACTGCTGGTGGGATTCATGATGGTGCAACCACTTTGGAAATCAGTGTGGCGGTTCCTCAGAAATCTGGGCATGACACTTCCGGAGGACCCTGCTATACCACTCCTGGGCATATACCCAGAGGATTTCCCGGCATGCAATAAGGACACATGCTCCACTATGTTCATAGCAGCCCTATTTGTAGTAGCCAGAATCTGGAAAGAACCCAGATGTCCCTCAGTAGAGGAATAGATAAAAAAAAAATGTGTTATTGTTACAGAATGGAGTACTATTCAGCCATTAGAAACAACGAATTCATGAAATCCTGAGACAAATGGGTAGAGCTGGAGAACATCATACTAAGTGAGGTAACCCCGTCTCAAAAGATCAATCATGGTATGCACTCAGTGGATAAGTGGATATTAACCTAGAAACTTTGAATACCCAAGACATAATCCACATATTAAATGATGTCCAAGAAGAATAAAGGAGTGGCCCCTGGTTCTGGAAAGACTCAGTGCAGCAGTATAGGGGAATTCCAGAACAGGGAAGCAGGAAGGAGTAGATGGGGGAACAGGGGGAGAGAAGGGGGCTTATGGGACTTTCGGGAGTGGGGAGCCAGAAAAGGGGAAATCATTTGAAATGTAAATAAAGAATATATCAAATTAAAAAAAGGACCTTAAAAAAGTCGTATTTCAATTTTACATTTTTTTGTTCTAATAAACTCACATGTGGTGTTTTTTTTTTGATAGCTTTTTAAAAGGTTTATTTTGTTTTCAATCATTTTAGATGATTAATTAATGTGACTTCTTTTTCTTGGACCTCAATTTGTAGATCAGGTTAGAACTCAGAGATCTGCCTTCCTCTGCCTCCTGAGTACTGGGACTAAAGTCACGTGCCACCACACTTGGCTGTGCTAGCATGTAAAACCTTATAATGCACTTATATTTCCTTTGCACAGATGTGCCTTGCAAACTGCCTTTGATAGCTCTGGATGCTAAATGTTAAAAGCGAGGAGCAACTGAGGTAGAGGCTTGATTGTCAAAGTGCCTAATGTCCACAAAGACTGAAGTTAACAATCCCAGCACCGAGGTGAAAACTGGAGATGGTGCTTACTTATAATCCTAGCTTTGGGGAGGAAGAGGTAGGTAGGTCTCTACGGCTCATGGGCCAGCAGGCCAGCCTAGTCAAATCCTAGTGAGAGACTTAGTCTATAAACACAAGACAGAGAGGTTTAAGGAAGTTGACCTGTAGCTCTACACACACGCGCACACACACACACACACACACACACACACACACACACACACACAAACGCACCCACACACTCACAGGCATGTATGCACATATGCACACACCCTGTACCCCTAATACACAAGCACATAAATAACAACGAACTCAAACAAAATAGACCAAAGCAAGAAGGAAATGAGCACATTCTGCTTTGTTGGCCAGCCTCTCCTAGAGATTATTTGCCTCAGGCACAAAGGAGAGAAACTGGACCATCTGTGACACAAGTTTCACGTTAGAAGAGAGAACACACAGGGTCTCTCTTTTTCCTGGCAGTTCAGTTAGCATGAAGCAGTTTCTAACTTTACAGACTAAACATTTCTAATTGGTAAATGGATGGTTTGATTTGAAATGGTGGCTCTGAAAATAAACTTCCCAATTTGGGGTAATTGTTTATGAGTTGTTGGCAGATTACCGTTAACCAGCCTTCATTTTGTCTTTGAGGGAAACATGAAAGCAAGGGTGCATATTTCACACTCCATTGAAGGGAAACACAAAGAGAAGGTACAGGGTGAAGGGAGAGAGAGAGAGAGAGAGAGAGAGAGAGAGAGAGAGAGAGAGAGAGAGAGAGAGAGAGAGAGAGACTCTTGGTTTGTTACATCCAACTAGACTCAAGTTGATTTTTTTTTCCTGGTAGGTAAGGGGAACACTAACCACATAGTACATGTCTTCAACTGTAAAATGGGGGACAATCAGAGCCCTTGCTTCCTGGGCAAGTTGCTGTGAAGATGAAGTCACTGGCATACAGGCCTAGTGCTGTGTGTAGTGTATTGTAGCTGAGAGGAAATGGTTACTGTATTGCTCATCATGAGCCATTTTACCCTCCCGTTGTCCATAGCAGAGCTTCTATTATGATGGTCAGCTGTAGAGCTCACAGCTTCATAATGTGAAACTGTGAGAAATGTCATTAATTTGCATTGATTCATAAGTCATAACTCAGTTAATTGAGCTTCAAATATTGGAGTTATTTAATGACTATCCTTTTAAAAGATTTCACAGTCTATCCTGTGTTTTAATTATCCTGCAAATTCATGATGGTTTCCTTCATCCTTGAATACTCCCCCTTGATTTCTCTTTTGTGGAGTGTTAGATAGATAACTTGTTACAAAGTATTTAAAATTTTTTTCCTTGTAGCCAGTCTTAATCTTGAAGAATTTAATATTTCTTCATTTGATCTGTACTGAATCTGAAGATTCTATCATATCTTAGTCTTTAGGTTTCTTTTTATGTTAGTTTATTATTGTTGCCATCTATCATGTATCTACATATCTGCCTGCCTGCCTGTCTGTCTGTCTTAAAGTACCATTATCAGCCCCAAGGACTCAAGTCTGTAATATCAACTATTTGGGGTTCTAAGGCAGGTAGGTTGCAAGTTCAAGGCCTTCATGGGCCTCGGAGTTAGGCCAAGACTGTCCAGGCAAATTAGCAAAAGCCTGTCATAAAAATTTAAAAAGTAAAAGCTTCGTTGGGAGTGTAGCTTAGGCTCAGAGCCCTTACCCAGCGTGTGTGAATTCCCAGCTACAACCCCAGGAAAAATAAAACAAACTAAAGACAAACACAACAACAGCATTATGTGATCCTTTCAAACCACAAACTTTTTGTGGTATGAAACATTAGTATCATTTCTTCAGATTCTAGTTCTCTCCCAGTAAACGACTGCTTTGCTCAGACAATTTGATCCATTGTTGTTAGTTTTCCACAGGCAAGACAATGCTTATTTTAGTTGTAATCTGTAAATAGGCCAGATATTTCTAGTTCTGTGTCCATTCCTGTGCTGTATTGATGACATCGTGCTAATGAAGCCTTTGGTGTTGAGGTCTAGCAAGTGAATGAGTGTGTTTGTTTTCCTATTGCATATCATTACAAATCTGAAAAATGCATGCCTGGTATAGTCTGTGCACATAGTAGGTGTTGATAAATGCTCAATGATGGCTTTGCTTGAGCCTCAATATTATGACATCCAAGCCAAATCCCAAGACTTTTGCTTTGATTATTCCTGCATTCAGTGGCTAGCCCATACTGAATCTATCTGTTAGAAATCAGGTGCTCCACCAGCCTGTTCTTCAGGAACTAAGTGCTGTCAGACACCAGACACATCATGCAGGCAGTAGTGGTATATTTCCACTGTCCCTAGGAGTCCCTTCTGACATCACAGCCCTCCCTTATTCTGTTTCCTGGTCTCTCTGCCTATCTATATCTATTTCTGTCTCATGTGCCCACCCAGAGATACCCTTTCATCAACCCCTGTCCCCTAACCAAACTTCTTATGTGATATCTGTTGCATGGTGTGATCTCTTAGGGACACACCTTGGCTTCAACCTACCAAGGTGCTTCTGTCACTAAATCCTTATGCTATCTCCTAAAACACTTTCAGGGTCACTCGAATTCCTGTTCACCAATGCTGCTGTCTAGTTACTCCTGGTGTTCAAGTTGCCCTTTTAACAGATGTGGACAGTGTCACTTTTTATTTTTACACACTTTAGTATGTATAAAGTGAGGACATGCTTGCTCTGAGGTATGAGGACGTGGTTGTTCTGAGGTATGGCTGAGGGGAAGGTTTTTATTGTTGATATGAGGGAGGGTATAGCTAGATGGATCTGGCAGAGTTCAGAGCAGGAAGGGAAGGAAGTAACTCAATGTGGCCAGCAGATTGGTCTACACCATGAAGAGAGAGAGAGGTGAGAGAGAGCTAGAGAGGAAAAGAAGACAGTGTGTGCAGACCTAGGAGTCTGAGAGAGGGGGGCAAGAGAGGAAGTCAAGAGAGCCCTCTGCTCCAAGAGAACACATGGCCAAGATGGCAGTTATATGGGAATGAGAAGCTGGGGTAAGGGAAGACTGAGCTGGAGAAGTTTGGTGTAGGGTGTGGGATGAGAAGAGCCAGGATACCAGCGTGGACTCTGTGCCAGCTGTTAATGATGCGAGAGCCTGGCGGTCGGCTTGCACTTTGGCATGCTATCACGCTTTGCCCCTTTGTTCTGACTTTCCTGTGAACATTAATAAGTAGCTCCTTCTTGTATTTGGTCAAAACACCATGCTTCACTGTAGCTTACAAAAGGACAGTGATGTGTCCCCAGATGCTCCAGATGTTGTCTTTCTCCTCCGAGAGTTGATTGAGCTCTCCGAATGCACCCAGCGCTCCTTCACCTCTATATCCTTGCTTGGAACTTCTGCCTTCTCTTCCTTCCACCTCCAGCCAGCCTCTCTGTCCACCTCCAGCCAGCCTCTATGTCCGCCTCCAGCCAGCCTCTCTGTCTGCCTCCAGCCAGCCTCTCTATTTGCCTCCAGCCAGCCTCTCTGTCCGCCTCCAGCCAGCCTCTCTGTCCGCCTCCAGCCAGCCTCTCTGTCCGTCTCCAGCCAGCCTCTCTGTCCACCTCCAGCCAGCCTCTCTATTTGCCTCCAGCCAGCCTCTCTGTCCGCCTCCAGCCAGCCTCTCTGTCTACCTCCAGCCAGCCTCTCTATCCACCTCCAGCCAGCCTCTCTGTCTGCCTCCAGCCAGCCTCTATGTCTGTCTCCAGCCAGCCTCTATGTCCACCTCCAGCCAGCTTCTATGTCCGTCTCCAGCCAGCTTCACCGTTTCCCACACATTCTAACATGCTGCTGCCATAGTCTCATGCTTCAGTTTCTCAAAACAGCTTTAGACTTTCCCCGGGTGTCTGACCTTTTGAAACTACTATAAGAGAGTCGATTTGGTTTTTATTCAAAAGATGGAAAAACAAGCATTCCGTGAAGAAGCATGTGTCCTGTTGCCAAGCATCTAAATGGGAAGGGAAGGGTGCGTTTTTGGATATCTGTATTTCTGTCATGCCTAGGGTTGAGTGGCACTCCATGCACGTGGAATATATTGCTTGATGAGTCTCAGCCTGAGCCCGGGGTGCCTTTCTCTATACTCAAAGGAGCTTCTGTTTCATTACATGTTCTTGGGAACAAATACGGCCAGATTCCTCTGTGGGGCTTCTTCTTCCAGAAGGAAATATGTCTTGCATGAGAATCTCTGTTGCCCTGGTGGCTTTCTTTAATGTCAGCTGGCATGGATCAGAAGAATCTTTGTCACAGTGGCAGTAAGTGATGAGCTGCAGCACACTTTAGACATTTACAAAATGGCGGAACCCCTGCATAGCATGAGGAATGCCTTTCTCTCCTGGCATGAGAAATCTGCTGACCCAGCTATTTCAGTGTGTGTGTGTGTGTGTGTGTGTGTGTGTGTGTGTGAACCCTAGCAGCAACTGGCAAGTCCACTTGGTCCACTGGAAAGAATTCTGTCTGGTGATTTTAATGCTACTTTATTGTTTTTCTTCCTGCAGATTGTTCTTCAAAGAAAATGGCTATTTCTTCAAGCTCATGCCTGGGCCTTATCTGCTCACTGCTGTGCCACTGGATGAGGGCAGCAACCTCGCTGAACCTGGAAGACCCCAATGTATGCAGCCACTGGGAAAGGTAACTGTCCTGAAGGTGGCCAGCTCAGTCTTTTCCATTGTTACCACAGGTCTGATGCAAAGGCTCAGAGTCTGAGAAGAAATTCTTAAATAACTTTCCTGTGAAAAATCAGCTTACTGAGTCGTGCTACACACCGTGGCATATGCATATTTTGTGGGAGAAACTTCTGGTTCTAACATGGGTACAGTTAGAAGAAGGTGGAATAGTAACTCAATTGGAGTTTGGGTGGAAGGCTGTAAGCCCTTTCCCAAAGGCAGTGATTTGAGGAGCTGGACCTGTGCTTGGGAATGCTGAGTAAGCAGCAGGAAGTAGCATGGGGTAACCTGCTGTACTAAAACATTGAGCTACCTGGGATTAAAACAGTTGTGCCATGGGTAGCTTGGGAAGAAGGACTGAGCCAGGCCTGGTGTGCCTCAGGGGTGAGGAAGAGGGGTCATGAACTCAAGCAAGGCCTTCCATCACTATTAAGCCAGTTTGAAGTCAGACTTGGAAACTTAACAAGACCTTGTTTCAAAAAAGAACGACGTTGATGTGGACCAGGGCAGCAATTCAAGAAGCGCTTGCCTTAGGTTGAATCCAAATCACATTAGAAAAATTAGGCCTGATGTTTGGATGACTATGGAAGACCATGTGTTAGGCAGTATCCCCTGAGGTGCTCTGGAAGATGTGAGCGGATAGCAGTGTGTGTGTGTGTGTGTGTGTGTGTGTGTGTGTGTTGACAGTGAGAGCAGGGATAGCTTCTCCAGATGGAAGATAGCTTGAAGTCAGTATCTTGTAGATTACCCAGAACTGGACTCAGAACAGTCACTGGGACATTGAAGAAGGTCAACATCAGGTAGATTATATGAAGGCAGGTGATGGAGTGTCCTTAAGTCAGCAATTCACAGTAGGAAATATGCAAAACACACAACATGTTAGGGATCCTCTAGTTCCCTCTGAAGCAGAAAAGTAGCCCGAACCTGCCCTGTGCAGGTGCAGTATCAGCAGGTGCAGACTGCACTGCTGTGAGTTGCTGCCCATGAGGGTCTTTATCCCCAAATAACAGTTCATGCAAAGGTTTAACTGAGACAATGATGTTTGGTACCCAGACTGCATTTTTACTAACTGTAGCATCGTTGATCCAGTTCTTGGTGGTGATGTTGGGCCACCTTCAACACCATGATTAACAAATAGCAGAGTACACATTCTACTAGCTTACAGTCTTTCGATAGAGGTACATAGTTTGGACCAGCAATGGTAAGATGCTAGGGACGTACAGGTGTCTTCCTCCTACATTACGCGGAACCAGAGCTTGCTGCCATCTCTGTAGGCAGCAGAGAGCCAGGTTAACAAAAACATGATTACTCTATCAATAAAGGAGGTTATGTATCACAAAACTTTATGCTGT
Organism: Apodemus sylvaticus; assembly: GCF_947179515.1. Lineage (NCBI taxonomy): Eukaryota > Metazoa > Chordata > Mammalia > Rodentia > Muridae > Apodemus > Apodemus sylvaticus. Next base: position 40,616,204 of record NC_067484.1, on the reverse strand, counting down.
AGAAAAAATAGGTAATAGAAAGATGTATGAATCTATGGTGGTAACAGAGTCATATAGAAAAGGCACTTACTAATTTCCTTATATTGTTGTTATAGCACCTTCAGTAAGACATTTCGATATGGAAATGTGCAGTAAGTATTTGTTAAAATAATACAGACAAGTTTGGAATGCAGGAATGTGAGTACGTACGTACGTGTGTGTGTGTGTGTGTGTGTGTGTGTGTGTGTGTGAATACCATACCAACAAAAGGGACCTACTGGCAGTTAAACTTCTTAGTGGTTGGTGGATTTAGGTGGGAGGAGCAGTTAAACTTGTGAGATGTTGGGAGGTACCAATCACTGGATCTTTGAAAATGTATTGGCTGTGATGTGAAGCCGCTCCACCAGAACTTAGAGCTTGCAATGTGCACCATTGCCGATGCAGACAAATAGAAGAGACTCCTGGGTTGGTGTGGCTTGATGGTGTTGGGCTTAGGAAATCAAGCAGAAGGACATGCCTAGGAGGGCTGGGAATTTAGCACTGGGATGTTTAGCATGATGAGACAGGAAGTTGCTAAGTGGATGACAGAAAGGAACGTGGGCTAATCCAGCCATCACCCATTTGATTTGATTTGATTCCACACCCACACTTGAGCAAAGCTGTCAACACACCACTGCCTTGTCTTGTTCACCAGGGATAATTCCCACTGTCTGGGACCTTGCATGTGCCATGGATTCAGTAGACGATTACTGAATCGTGACCCCACCTTCTGGTAGTGAATAAGACAGTCCAGTATGTATGTGGGCATGCACAAGAGAGACAGGCCATGGTAATCTCTACTGTATAGAGTCTGTTGTAGAAATAATCACCAAGAGGGAAAGACACTGGGAGTCACAGAGACATGGTTTTCCTATAAGCTACTAGAAAGAAGGGTCGCAGCTACAACCTTGTTGATAAATATTTTCTTTTAAGCCAATGATTCCTAGAAAGGGTAGTTTTAAAAAGTGTTTTGATAAAAATAAAAAGGTGTAGCAAGATCAATAAAAATGATCAAATGGAGGGCCTTTGAGAGGGTTCAGTGGGCAAAGACACTTGCTGAGAAGTCTGAAGACCCAGAGTCAATCCCTAGAATCCACAAAGCAAATTGCAAAACTAATTTATTCTCTCTCTCTCTCTCTCTCTCTCTCTCTCTCTCTCTCATTCTCTCTCTTTCTCTCTCTCAATGTATACATATACGTAAAAATTGTGAAGGTACATATATTTTCAAAAAATTAAATGAGACTATTTCAAAGGACCTGGTCTTGGTGGCAGGGTTTGAATGGGCTTATGGTAGACCCTTTATTGCAGTGAAAATCACCTATACCCTGAGGTTTAGTGCCAGGAATTGGAGCCTAGCTTCCCAGTGGGACCTATGGGAGATGTGCTCTTAGGCTCAGCCAGCCCTACAGGACAAAATCAGCATTTTTAAAATTTTTTTTATTGATATATTTTTTATTTACATTTCAAATGATTTCCCCTTTTCTGGACCCCCCACTCCTCAAAAGTCCCATCAGCCCCCTTACCTCCCCCTGTTTTCCCACCCAACCCTTCCCACTTCCCTGTTCTGGTTTTGCTCTATACTGCTTCACTGAGTCTTTCCAGAACAAGGGGCCACTCCTCAGTTCTTCTTGTACCTCATTTGATGTGTGGATTATGTTTTGGGTATTCCAGTGTTCTAGGTTAACACCCACTTATTAGTGAGTGCATACCATGATTCACCTTTTGAGTCAGGGTTACCTCACTTAGTATGATGTTCTCCAGCTCCATCCATTTGCCTAAGAATTTCATGAATTCATTGTTTCTAATGGCTGAATAGTACTCCATTTGCTCTGTGTGTATATACCTGCAGCTTGGAGCCCTGTCAGGTGCTGCTAGCTGTGTGCCCGCGAATCTCTGAACAGTTAATTTCAGATAGCACCATTCCTGTTTTACAGAAGAAACTGTGATTTTAGGGACACTGTGCATAAGATGAAAGGAGAGAAGATTAAAACTGCACAAAGGGAAGCCTCTGAGTGAGGGATCCCACGCAGCATCCTTTAGGAAAGCAAGCATCTCTGAAGCTCTCAGCTGCCTCCTGTTCCTGTGCTTCCCAAGCTCCAGTTTTTTCATCTAGATTCTTACCAAGATGGCTTGAAAGAGGAGAAATGGCTTCTTTCCCAAACCCTCAATTAGTAATACAGAAGTGGCAGTAATTGAATCAGCAGTCCTGAAGTGAGCTGAGAGAAGAAACGATGATTATTACCATATCTGATTAAAGTAACAAGATAATTCAGGCAGATAAAATGTAATTAACCACTTTGGAATGTGTCCAAGTGATGATGGCTCACCCCCTCCTGTTCTGTGACCTTAAATTAATCCTGCTGCTGGGGTTTCTCTCCTGTAACACTTAATAGGTTAAAATCGGGATGATATGTTTCTGTGTGTTTGAGGAGATCCAACAAACAAGCCACAGATAGCAGAGAGATCGAATTCCTTTAGTTGAGGGGCTTTTTGCTCACCACTTGGTTCTGAGGCTTGATGTGTTCCGTTGATGGCCTCTAAGAGGGGACAATCTGAGAGGGGAGGATTTGTCAAGGCCTCATGCTGTTTGTTAGTATTGAATCCTGACTGGATCATGAGCACCGGAAGCCTGTGCTACTTGTGATTGGAAGTAGGTTAGATGGACAGATGTATACTGTACTCTAGAAAACGCAGACTCAGCCTTCTTTATATTTAGGCCTCTGAGGAGCAGGTCCGGGTTGGTGTGAACTGCTCGCCAAGGAACTAACACAGTTCAAACAGTAGTCAGACATCAGTGATGAAGTGGGTGTTGGGGGAGGTGGCCCATTTTGCACATTCTCCTTCCTGATGTCGATGGACAGCCTCCAGGCAGCAGGCCCATGGAGAAGTAACAACTTAATTGTCCAATGACAGATAGGAAGCGAGTTAGGTATAATCACTGACACAGACTATTTGTGGCCATTGGAAATAGTTTATATGTGTGCCCAGGTTTCAAAAGTGAATATACTGTGTAATTATAGTGAAAGAAAATTCAACACCTCCAAACTAAGCCCCCCAAAATCATGGAGGCAGCAGCATGCTGGCCCATGGGTATGCAGTTGATATAGAATTTTCTCACTCTCAGTTTAAGTTTGTTTTTTCAGATTTCTTAGTACAAAAGAGGACTGCTGGGTCTGGACTCAGTCAGAGAAGACGAATCTAACCCTCAAGAGACTTGAGGTTTCAGGAAGTTGGGTGGGGATGGGGGTGGGGATATTCTCTTGGAGATGGGGGTGGGGGTGAGGTATGGGATGTGGAACAGTCAGAGGGTGGACTGGGAGGGGGATGAATTCTGGACTATAAAATAAATTAAAGAATAAAAAAAAATCTGTAAAACAAAAGTGCTTCTAGCTTGTAAGTCCCAGTTGCCCAAGGACAGATAACTTTTTGTAGTGCTGAAAGCTGTCGTCTGTGTAAAATAACAAGCCACGTGTTTTCATGTCTGTAAACAATGCTGGTAGCCCCAACTGCACAGGATGTGCTTGATAACATGGGAGGTGAGTAGACAGGAAGTATGTCAGGATATGTGCTTGTTCCCTATTGGATGAAGCGTATATTGGATGAAGGTTGGAAGTACACAGCCTTGTAGATTTTTGCCTTTATAGGCAGACTAATTAATTTGTGACCATTCTTTGGGATTCTTGGCTATGGACCTGGCCAGTGTCCATTTTTGTTTGGCTTTTTTTGCACAAGCCTAAGCCAGAGCCGAGCCAGATCCCAACACCCAAATAAACAGCTCAGCGTGGTGGTCATGCTTGTGTGGCCACACAACCATAGCTCTCACCTCAAAGGGAGTAGGAGTTTATTATGGAGCCAAATCCGAGTGACCGTGGGCCAGGGACCCAGATTTAGGTTCCAAAGGTTCATAGTTCCAAGGTGGAAACAGTTTCAGAACGCTCTTACTGTAACAGAGTAAAGTGACTCACAAGTGAGGGCATTAAAAAGTACATATGGTAGAAACATCAGAGAGGCAGGTCATAGCTGGTTGGAAGAGCTGCAACTACAGACCTTAGGTGCTATCAAAAGTATTCTTAGCTCTTCCTCTGGGGGAAAGCGGGTTTTGTTAAGTTACTAAATTCCCAAAGATTTTTACAAGTTTATCAAGATCTTAGGTCTGACAGAGGTAGACAATGAGTGGTGTTTTATGGGGCTAGTGATAGCCCAAGAGAAATTGCAATTAGCTTCTGGAACTACAGCCTTTCAACCTCTCTACAGTTGCCAAGGTTTTAATCAGTCAGTCAACCCATGTAGACAGCTTCCTCCTGGGAATGCTTATTCACACTTACAAGCTCAGCACTGGGGAGGCAGAGACAGGATTCCTGGGCTCATTAGTAGCCAGCCTAGCCTATTTAGAGATCTCTGAGCCAATGAGAGACCGTGCCTTATAAGACAAGGATCCTGAGAACTAAGCCCTTAGGTTAATACAAGTTCACACACACACACACACACAAGCATGCGTGCATGGGCACTGGAACACATATATACCCACAAGTGCTCAGATATCACCTTTGTTTTCCAGTGTTTACAGAACTGAATGCTATAGCATGCCCTTCCCAATTGTCTGGGAACCCTGTGTCACATCTAATTCTAACTAACTAATTTAGTTCAACAAAATCCCTACTGTAGATCCTGATAGAGCAAAGGTTTGCTTTGTTTGTTTTGTTTTTTCTTTTTACTCTAAAGCACATGTGGCAAGTGGCTCTGGCTCCATTTTTCCTGTAGGTGATGCAGGTCCATAGCTATGGCATAGGTCTGTGCCCAGAGAGATGGAAGAGAGACATAATAATGTGGCCTTAAGATTCAATTAGTTACAAGTGGCTGATTAGGAAGGCAGACAGACTGGTAAGGGAGTCTCAGCGTTTATACTGTGTGAACCTCACAATGCTGTTGGGGACTGAAGAAAATACTAGTAGCTTAAATTGATATGCCCTCCTGAGAGCACGGATATTTTAGTAGAGGTCTCTCTCTGGCTTTGTACAAAAATGAGTCATCTCACGCCAACAGGGGCTTTGCAGTCTTTGGGGAGTAGCAGGACCTCACTGATGATTTAGAATAGTGTACATTAGAGATTCTGGGAGGCATCACCATGATAGTTCTGATTATCTGTTTAATCAGGAACCAGGGCCATTGGGATTACCTGAGGTATACCACCTGCTTTCTCAAATTACAATCCTGCCATCTTCTAGCTGACTGATTTTCTCAGTGGGCCTATTTCTTGAGGATCCTTAAATATCCCTAGATACTACACTTCAGCATAGCAAAGTGTGAAATGTATAAAAGTGCAAATAATATAATTATCCCATATATCTCCCATTGACACATAGGTATAAAACAATCACCAAGACCAGTTTGAGATCTACTGTTTGTGAGGTCACCATAGCACAACCTGTCAACCAGGCCTCCCTCTACCTAAGCTGAATTCTTCCTGATAGAACATCATGTTAGAAGTTAAAACGTCTTCTTGTCCATTCTCATGTTGATAGTTCTTGTTAATGAGCTTAGACTATTGATTTCTCTGCAAGTGAGCCAAAGATGCTGGTCCATTTTTGTATTGTATAGATTTTAACGGGGAAAACCTTTTGAAGAAGAAAATCCTCCCGATTGTCTTATAGGCAGATATTATACGCTGGGGCATGCTAAAGGCTTTCTAATTGAGAAGTGTAGAACCAAGATTCAGGTGTCCTTTCTATTTCCATCCCAGGCTGCAGGTTCCCCAGTGTTCACTCTACCAAGAAGGTGTTGGTGGAGTGTAACAGAGACCAGAACATTTACTAGGTAGCAAGCTGTTGGCATGATTGTTTCAGGCTGAAGAGCTCAGCCCATTTCTGTATTTATAACTGAGTTTAAAGAACTCACGGTATCCTTTATTTTTGCGTAGTGTATACGCTTCTGCTGACTGGAAAGTCGAGCCAGCTTGTGAAAGCCAAGTGTTCTCAATTGTTCTGATTTTTTTTTTCAAAATAACCACTGACATGTAGTCTGTTCTGAATGCTGGGATTGTCTCTCTGATGATTAACCTTGTTCGTGGACTTGCGGTGAGAACTTTTTATGAAAGGTGTTTGTCGTGGGGGGAATCCTGGGGTGAGAGCAGTGAATTAAGTAAAGGAAAGACAGTGATGCATTTTGAAGTTTGGGCATATTAGTGTAGTGTGAACAGGAAAGGGGTTTCTGCTGAGATGTGTAATGCAAACCATTGTTTTTTACATTGCTGCTGATATCTGTCTTTGGGCTATGTTAGTTCTATCAAGAACCTATGAAAACAGAGTCTTCTCTATTAAAAGCCCATATGTATGGGAGTTGGACAGTCAGGTTTAAGGCATGATTTCAATCCCTAGGACTGCCGAAAGAAAGAAAAAAGTCAGAGTGGGGCTGCAAACAAAGGTAATTTAGCGTCTGGTTTTTGGTTGTTGTTGGTTTTATATGTGGGGAACAGTTGAAATGTAAATAAAAAATATATCGAATTAAAAAAAAAGAGTGACAAAAAAAATAAAGTGAGGAACCGACCGCTGATTCCTGGTTTTCCCTTTTCTTTTCAGTTACTCGGTGACCGTGCAGGAGTCTTACCCACATCCCTTCGATCAGATTTACTACACAAGCTGCACTGACATCCTGAACTGGTTTAAATGCACGAGGCACAGGTAATGGAGGCTTGGGGGTGTTTATGACCCTGACTGTGTGGAAACGGAGTGTGATGCAGTCAGAGATAGCAGCTACCTGACAAAGGGCATCCGTGCACCCAGTGAGCAGTTGTTGAGGGCTCTCCTCCCAAGCCCAGGGGACAATGAAAGGTTGACATAATTCATGACCTTTGTGACTTATGGTCTAACTACAGGTGACAGACACATCTACTGTCCTTCCTGTGCTTCGAAAACCTCATCCAGCTCTGTTACAGAGGATCAATGGAAGAGACGGTTTTTAAAAAAAAATAATTATTCTTTGAGAATTTTATACAACATATCTTTTATTATTATATTTTCCCACGCCCCAGTTTCTCTTAGGTTCCACACACCTGGCTTCACATGATCTCTCTCTCTCTCTCTCTCTCTCTCTCTCTCTCTCTCTCTCTCTCTCTCTTAAAAAGAAACAAACAAAAAGAAAAGAAATCCACTAAAAATCATGGAGTCCAATGACCATGTCCAAGCACTGCAGAGAGGCTCAAAGCCAGGCAAAATCCCAGCAAAGAGGAGGGGAAGTGGGCAGAAAGTCCCACCCCAAACAAGAAGCTGTTTGAAAAGAATATCTGCTGAGAGAGGGAAAATCAGTTTTCTTAAATGGAGTGGCACTGAGGATATCGGGCACACTCCAGACCCCAGGCTCAGGAGTAGCTTGCCAGCAAAAACTGGAGACATTTTCCCCATCACCATCACCAGATCCCTAGAAACTCATGCCTCAGCATCTGATTCTAGTTGGATGTCTGACTCAGTTTATGTTGAAATTGAAATAAGATAGGTTATCTATGATCCATGAGAACACAGAGCCAAAAATATTAGTGCGTGTGATGAAAGGGAACTCTGGTTGTCTTAGCTACATATTTATAATATCATGAATCATGGAGTGGGTGGGATACCTGCCATTTTCTTTTTAATATGTTTCTTTGTTAAACAAACTTTACAAGCTCTTATCTTCTCACACTAGATGGGAAAGTTCCTCAAAAAGAAAGTCTCTATACTGTTCTGCTTGCTGCCATTCCTTGTCCCTAAAATAGTGCCTGCAATATGCTAAATGCTTAAGAAATAAGTGTATGCGTTGAACTAGTAAATGAATGGCGCGTTGGTAAAATCAGATGATAGAATTAGTCTTCTAGTTTATGGTAAGATAATACTATGCTGAATGTTAAGAGAATCTATGAATTCTTTTGAAACATAAGTGAATGAATGATGCATGTACTGGCTAGTTTTGAGTGTCAACTTGACACAGGCTGGAGTTATCACAGAGAAAGGAGCTTCAGTTGGGGAAGTGCCTCCATGAGATCCAGCTGTGGGGCATTTTCTCAATTAGTGATCAAGTGGGGAGGGCCCCTTGTGGGTGGTACCACCTTTGGGCTGGTGCTCTTGGGTTCTATAAGAGAGCAGGCTGAGCAAGCCAGGGGAAGCAAGTCAGTAAGAAACATCCCTCTGTGGCCTCTGCATCAGCTCTTGCTTCCTGACCTGCTTGAGTTCCAGTCCTGACTTCCTTTAGTGATGAACTGCAACATGGAAGTGTAAGCTCAATAAACCCTTTCCTCTCCAACTTGCTTCTTGGTCATGATGTTTGTGCAGGAATAGAAACCCTGACTAAGACAATGCCTATGAAATTAGTCAGCAAGGTTTCACATTATTTCAAGGTAGTTGAAGTAGAGAATTTACAACAGTTTTGAGGCCTTGAAATAAAGTTCAGATGGTCTGGATTGGGGGATCCTCTCTAGCACCTTAATAATAAGTTATACTCTGTGATTCTTCTTCTGAAACGCCTGCTTTTCTTACCTTTATTGTAGCTGATTTTTTTTTATTAAGGTAGAAATCATTCCTTATTAGCTTGTCAATTAGAGCTAATGACTGTTTAGAGCAATTCTGTTTTCCTTCATACAGAATCAGCTACCGGACAGCCTACCGCCATGGGGAGAAAACCATGTATAGGCGCAAATCCCAGTGTTGCCCAGGATTCTATGAAAGCCGAGACATGTGTGTCCGTAAGTAAGGTGTCCACCCTTTGAGCTGTTTGTGAATGTCCAGTGCTGGTCTGCCTCTGAGGTGGGGACCTTGAAGATGGGGTGGTTAGAACATTCCTACTTTGTTCCTGACTGCTTGGGCCCTGAAGAAAGCATTAACGTAGTCTGCAAATCCTATTGAAACTCTCCAGATGAATATTGCTTGAGAAAACAGCTGTATAGAAGATGCTGCAAGGCTGGATGTGGCCATGTCACTTGTCATATTCAGCTGGAAATTGGTTAGCAGTCACAGGGCTGAGGTCACAGGAGAGAACGGAAACCTTGCTTTCCCCTGCAGTTGCCTTCTGAGGGGCCAGCGCGCTTTTTCTTTTTCTTGGTCATGGAAAGATAAAGGGATGGAAAGATGAAGGGGTGAAAGGAGGAGTACACGTACATTTTTATTGGCAAGAGCTTCCCTGCAGCATATCCCCCACTTGATTCTGAGGCATCTTAAGAAAAGCCTGGAGTCTATAACATATTTCAGAAGACTCTAGATATCATGGGGTGCTGTTGCAATGGAGGTTTCTTGTTATTTTGCACTTAGAAGAGATTATGAAAAACTATTGAATTTAAGCACTGTGGCTCAACAAGTGATGACAAGCCCTACTTCTGAGGCACTGATGTTGGGGGGGGGTGGGAGATGGGGGTTCTACTGTAACCTGTAGGCACTAGGGATGCCTGGTCTGTCTGGGTTGAGAGTACTAGCTCCACTTAACTGGGTGGCCTCAGATTTATCATTTGTACCCCTGTGAGGTTTCTTGCTGGTTCAGAGGGTAGAGGTGGAGAACTAAATCTGTGCCCTCCAATCTCCATGCAGACATTGAGAGCTCCTCAATTCTGGTTCAGAATTACCACTATATCTGCTGACATAGGGTCACAGAAAACAAAAACACAACATAGAATTAACAAAAATACATAGCACGTGACTTCTACCGCCAACAAATGTTCTCTGAGAGAACTATAGATATTTCCTTTTAAAAGTTTTTTTATTATTATTTTCTATATTCTTTGTTTATATTCCAAATGATTTTCCTTTTCCCATAAGTCCCATCAGCCCTCTTCCTCCCGCCTATTCTCCAATCAACCCCTCCTACTTCTGTGTCCTGGTGCTCCCCTACAATGCTGGATCAAGTCTTTCCAGGACCAGGGATCTTTCCTTCCTTCTTCTTGGAAATCATTTGATATGTGAATTGTGTCTTGGGTATTCAGAGCTTCTTCTAAGCTAAACTCATGTGACTACATACACATAGAGTTGTCTCTACTGTGAAGTGTTCCGCAAGCCATCCTTGGGGTTAAATAAATCTTCACTTCCTAAATCAGTTAAGACTACATTTCTGGAAGTCGAATTGCTAGGCCAGTGGTGTGCACATCTGGAGGGTTGGTTTCTAGTTTATAGACACAGTATCAGGAAGTGAGAGAATGTCTGTTAGCTTATACCCTGTGACAAGTTTCCTTCCTAATTTGCATGTCTTTGATTAATGAGGGCAGTGGGTAAGAAAAATTCCATGTTTGTAATCAATCAGAATAATCAGGAACTGATCTCGGTGGCTTTAGGTGATGAGAAGCTGTCAGAAGAAAGACCAAGGATACAGTACTGGGGTGGAGGCCTTACTGGCTGGGCTGGCCATCTTCCAGGGATGTGGGTGACATAGTTTTGATGCCCTTAGCTAGGGTTCAGCCTAACAAACACAACTGTCAACCCACACTGAGAGAGTAAGTATGTCTGTGCCAGATCATAGGACTCATGAATAAAGCCACAATGCTATCAGTCTGCAGAGCTTGGGATTGCTCAGGCCTTGTCGTTGGCCATTCCTTATGCCCAGCCAGAATGCCGGAGTGAAGGAAATGAGATCCCATAGGCCAGCTATCGTGGGACCCACTCAAGGCCAGTTAGAGTCCGGCTCAGTGTTTCATAGCCACAGCTGCAGATCTACTAGTTCATCTTGTCTGGAAGTATGTTGGCAAGCTATCAACCTTTTTCTTCTACAAGACTCGTATAATGTGTTCCCCAGGCTGTATGAATGACAGTTTTAGCAATCACTTTAAAAAATCCTTTTTTTTTTTTTTTTTTTTTTTTTTTTAGCTCACCTGCTATCCCTAAAGGCAGAAAACACTTTAAAAAAAAGTTATGTTAGTGTATTTACTCAGCTCACTATATGCTCTCACTGGCTTGGGAGCTATTCGGTATCTGTTGTCGAGGTTTGTGTTTGTTTTGTCTTGTTTTATGGTTTAAGGGCAGTTTGCATTTATCAGCTGCGATGGCTTATTTCGTTCCCGAATCCCCATCCCCCAAAGAACTTACCTCTCTCTTGATTGCGATGGATTGCCTTTCAGTAATGGTCTATACTCTGATACTGCTGGGCTAGCTAGCTACCACTGTGGAGACAGTAGGGAGAGACAGCTTAGCATTCTCGACTCTGCTTTCGTGATCCCTTCCCAACAGGTTCCCAACAAGTGTTACTGCCAGCCAGGTAGCACTGGCCATCATTTTTAATTGTTTCCAATTATAGAAAGGAGCAGAAACAGGGATTAGTCTTTAATTCCGACTAATCAATTTTTTTTCTTCTGCATTTGCAATCAAATTTCTTTCATGTAACTGAAAAATCTCCTCCAGGAAAAATGATCTCAGGTACACCAGGCTGGTCTGGAGCTTGCTATAAGGTCTTGGGTGACCTTGAACTTCTGATCCTCCTGACTCTGTTTTCCAAGTGCTCAGATCAGAACAACAACAGATACCAAATAGCTCCCAAGCCAGCGAGAACATATAGTAAGCGGAATAAGTACATTAACATTATATTTTTTAAAAAGTGTTTTCTGCCTATAGGGATAGCAGGTAAGCTAAGAAAGCCTGAGTTACCTTGCCGAGTTTATGTGGCTTATATAGTATTTGGGAATCAAAACCAGGGCTTTGAGGAAGCTAGATCAGCACTCTGTCAATTGAGCTACATCCACAGTCCTAAAAGGACATGTTGTAGTCTACTTTTCCATGTAAAGGAATTCATTGGTTTTTGTGTGTTTGTTTATTTATCCCAAATATTTCCTATTCTTTTTCATAGGAAAAAAATTAGATTCAGAAAAGAGGGTTCAGTACAAAGATGGTTAAAGTTAACATGCACGGATTGTCTGTGATATAAAATCCAAAGACTGGGCTCTGTGATTACACGCTTTTCTGAGAGAGCTGTGCTCCTTTCCCTCAGGGAGTTTGCCCTAAGTAGTTTTTAATGTCTTCAGAATAACAACAGATTAGTAGTTATCTCGACTGAGTATTTATTCTGTGCTAGGCATATATGGTACGTTGTACTAATTCCCTCAAATCTCACTAGGACCCAGATATGATCATATGCATTTTGTAGATGAGGAAAACCAGTCAGGTGGTGGTTGGTGGTGAGAAACAGTGCTGTGTATATTCTGAGTGTGGAGTGAGATGCTCCATCCACACAAAGGAAAGTGCTGGGACAGCTGATAAGTGGAGGAGTGTTACCTGTCGTGTGTGCTTCTTAAGACCGGCTTAGTGGCATTGTGGTTCCCTGACCTCAGAGATACCAAAGAAGCTCATAGACAATTTTGCCTGTGAAAACAAAGTCACTTAATTCAATCTACAAATTAGATTCTGACTTTATGTTCATCTCTTTTTAAAGTGACTAAAAATGGGCAAACACGTTTCTCTTTTGAAGCTGGACTTTGTAAAGGTTTCTGAAAACAAAGAACTTTATAGATATTGTTTAGACAGATAACAAATGTGGTGATTCTGTCTGTATCCCATGGGTGGCAGCTTGTGGATGCATAGATGTACGTGGGTTAGGATGGACTTTTCAGAAAGCTTGTGAGGGAGCCTTGGTTGGTGCTCTTCCTGTTTCAACACTTCCGGAGGGTCAGAGGATAAGACTTGGAGTTCAGGAGACATAGAAACTTTTTAATTTCATACTCATAATGGGCATAAGTTTGGACTACAGCCTTTTTGGGGATTCTCACCAAAGGTCTCTCAAGAAATGACTCTTCTACCATGTTTACTACCAATGGAGGCAGCAGAGGATGCTAAAATACAGTTTTTTGTTCTGCCAGCCAAGGGAAGGAATCCCTGGAGAACAATACATCTGTTTTCTTCGTGTTTGGAGCACAGTGAGAAGACATTCTCTCCTTCAGATGGGAATGAATAGGTGGATCCTCTGGGAAAGCTGTGAAATGCAGACCCTGCGTTGGTAGGTCTGGGCTAGGCACAGATTTATGTGTTTCTACTAAGGGTTCGAGGCTGTACAGCAACCACTGATCCATAGAACACACTACTGAACAGCTAAGCTTCTGCCAGAAGACAGATGAATGTTATTGGGCAAGAAGAGCCAAAACAGGAGGCAATGGTGTGAGTATAGCCTTTTCTAAAAGTCTGCTGGTTGGGAAAAGGAAGAGATAGGAATTCTTTTTTTTAACAGAGAAGGCATTACTAAGACATAAATTCATGACACTAAGAATTTACTCTGTTCATAAATCATGATGGACTCTTAAGTTTATCAATCTTTGGGTTGGAATTGTTGTCAGATCTGATGTCTTTAGTTATTTTGATATGGAAAAATTTTTATCTTAGTGAAGAAATGCCCAGGGAACAAAAATAGTTTTTATGTATATATGTATGTAGAATTGTATGTGTGCCTGTCTTTGTATATGTATGTATATATATATTTGCATATGTGTTATATATGCATGTAGATAGATGGTTTTTGAAATCACATTACTGTTCTTATAAAAATGCTATCGATCACAGTGTCGTGTTCTTATACTTAATTACACTCAAACATGTGCCAATACATGTTTATAACACATACCAATACTTATGTTGGTTATGTCCTGTGTTTTTTTTTTTTAACTTGAGGTTGGTTAATACCCTGGTTTTATACAGTGATCTGAATGAATACATGGGCATTGTAATTATGAACTTGAGGTTCATTCATGTCACTGCACATGTCAGGATTGCCTTCTCCTTAAGCTACATACTTATTTTACACTGTTTGCCGAAGTTTTCAAGCTCCAGAGAGCATGGTCCACATGCTACCTTGACGGAGAATGCCTAGCCCATCACCTTCACTGGGATCTATCTCAGATACATTATACTGTAGACACCTCACTTCCTACAATGTTTCAAATTATATACATAGGTTGCCTCAGTACTTTGAATTTTATAATTCTTCCTTAATAGAGAATTATTTTTGTCTAATAATCACGATAAATGACTCAATTATGGATTCTTCTCATTTATTTCTTGTCTTCTATGCCTACCCATGTCTTAGAAATGCCAAAATATCAGTTCTATTTTGAAAAGTCATGGGTATTTTGAAAGTAAAATCTTAACTTTTGAGTAGTTCTGTTAGAAACTGAAGAAGCAGTAAACTACTGTTGATGTCCTTCAGGTTTTGTCTGTGTTACAAGTTATAAGTGCAGCACAAATTGGAGGGAGGACAGACTATTTGGTCCCCTCTTCTTAATTGGGCTACATTATTGACTAGAAAAACTTAAACTACTTCAGAAAAGACGGTAATTGGTTGTATCTTTGAAATTTTTTCTTAAATTATTTTTCACAGTGAAACAATGTTGTCTTTATGAAACACTAGAGAAAAAAAACAAGTCACTCATATGTTGCTATTTTTGGTGTAGAGCACTATATTTTGCCAGCTCTTTAAATCCAAAACAAATCTATAGATTTATACCATGTAAACACTTTTTTGAACGTGGTTTTATTCATTTATATTATATTATGGATATATTTCCCAAAAGTTAAATCTGGTAATTTTGTCATTAATTTACACAACTAATAAGTTATTTGCTTTGTGGTTGGATTACTGTATTGATATGTACTAACTTCAAAATAATAAGCATCATTTTAAAAATATTTCTGCAGACATGAGTAGTTCATAAGACAAATTATGTTGAGTAGAATTTCTGGGACATAGATAATACATGTCTGTTTTGTGTAACTGTAATGAAATACCTGAGTCAGGCTGCATTATAAAGAAAAGAGTTTTATTTAGCTCACAGTTCTGTAGGACCAAGAGTATGCCCTTGTTTCTGTCCTAGAGAGGAGTCTCTTGGCTTTGTGACATGATGTGGGGAGAGTGAGTGTGGACCAGACAAGTGGTCAGAGATACTGAGATTTTATAAGTATCAGGTTGGTTTTATTAAGAAATATATGCAGGAGAACTAATCAGGTTCCACAAGGAACAATCCTCCTTGAGGCACACTTTGGCCATCACAACGACCCCACATCAAGCCCTACAGCTTAAAGATCTTAAAGCTCACAAGAACTGACATCTTGAGGACATCCTTGCTGGAAGCTTCTTTGGGGGGGGGGAATGCACATCCAAAGGGTAGCAAAGGGGGTGCATATTGCATCATCCAGGATTGGATTTGGCTGTGAAGTGCCTAATGGTGGCCAAAGCAATAGAGAAAAATAATTTCTACCTTTTTTATCTACCATCTCTAAGGGGTGGTCTTTATTTTTATGTACTACAATTGTGCCTCACATATCAGACTAGTTTCCGAAGAGCTGACGGAAGAGGCATGGGAAGAAAAATCACATGGCAACACAGCTGCCTCCCGAGTCACGCTGGAAATGGTCATATTCCATTTCCTGTTACATACTCATGGCAAGGCTTTAGTAGTGTGGGTTTATCAACCTGCGAGGGCATCTGTGGGAAGAGGATAGTGGATTTAAAAAGGCAAAGACAAGAATGATCTTACCCACATATTAAACACTAATGTGTTTTGATATAAACTGCCAAATTGCCGTCTGGACTGCAACAGTTTACATATCTCCTCCCCACCCCCAGTAATGTAAGATGGTTTCCATCTTTCCATAACACCATCAATTAAATATTTTTTTTCATTAGGTTGGGTGAAAAAATAGAACCTTGGTTTATTTTTTGCATTTCCAAATTACGAGTGATGCTGATCTCTTTAAAAGTTATTATTATTGTCTCTTTTTGGACTTAAAGGTCTAGAGCAAAATGGGAGACAAAGAGAGGCTTTGCCTTTCAGAGAATCCCAGCAGGAGCACTTAGACCAATGGGGGTGGTACAAAAGAGAAGAGGACTAGGATGGTTGGGGGCTGGTAAAATTGACAGCTTGAGGCTACGAACTAACACATGTCCAGAGCTGAAGCCAGCAGAAGTATTAGGCTTCCAAATTTCTTTAAGCTCATCATCTCAATGGACACACATTGTCTGTATATCCCAACCTTCCACAGGGACCCCTCCCAACAACCTTGATTGTTCTGTTCGATGCTCCCCTAGTGATGGTACTTGGGGTAGACTTGTCTTCTTCCCATGTTCTTTACCTTGTACACTGAGGAAAGGGATGATCTATGATCCTATGGCAGTGAGGTAAGGGGAGCTCTTGGTCCAACAGAAACACAAATGTGTATGTAACTCATGCAAAGAATTTCAGTGTTGTGGTCCCCAGAGAACTATAGCTCTTTCAGGACCATTTTGGAATAAAGAAACTTTGGAGCAATACTAAGGACCTACTCGTTATCTACATTATAATTCTAGGACTATATGCTTGTTGCTACACAGAACTGATCTCAAATCACTTCTTTGGAATCTGACCTTTAGTAAACTGGAGATTGTCTGTGGCTTTGGGTATACAGGATTTGGAGAAACTCACAAGTGGGTCATTGACAACTGCCCCTCAGTGGGAGGAAAGTGGTATATCCAGACATACATCGCTCAGATAATGCCCTTGGCTTCATTTTGGCTGATGACAGAACACAGATCATTGTAAGTCCAGTGACCTGCTGCAGAATCATGAATAGACAAAGAAAATGGCCAGGGCTCCCTTCCCACTCTCTGAGGTCCAGATGCCTTGTATTCTCCTGCCGGGTGTGGGCTGCAAAGGAAGAGACCCTTCTGAAGACTGTTTTCTTCTGGGGGAAACTTAGAGGCCGTTATCCCATCGCCCTTAGATGGAAGCCCGAGGTTAACTTGAGTTAGAGCTGTGACAGGGACTCTCAGGCTTGCAAGGAGTTCTGAAGGGAAAGGTCTGGGATCTCCGCCTTTTCACTTGCTGGCCAGCTCTCTGAGCATCAGTTCCCATGGATGTGCTCCCTTGTCTTTGGCACTTGTTAAGAGAACCTGGGAACCGTAAATAAAAAGCCCGAACCCCCACGCACTGATCTCTATATGATTTCCTGTTCTTAGCAGAGGGGAGTGTGACAATTGATTACCGGAGCAGTGAATAAATATTCACAGTTGATTTGAACTTGGCCAACTTTACGTAAAACTAAACTGGCTGTAGGCAAACTGGGAGCTGGAACTGCTGTTATTGTTTGTATGAGAAAATAACTCTAAAGACGGAACTCAATTCTAGTTTAAATACCGTGCTTTTAAAAAGAAAGCAAAAAAAAAAATATGTATTTTAAAGTGTTTAGTACTTTCTAGATGTATTTATTTAGGATTAACCAGTTTTCTTTATTAACCTAAAGAAAACATTTTACATTTAGAAACAGCTGAAGAAAAGAAATAGTTCATACTTTTAATAGAAAAATAAGACCAGGTTTTATATGAAATAAAATAAAATAGGTGATGGGCTTTAAACTGAAACGCTGGGGCGAGGGTTACAAACACCTGCAGTTTACTTCCTCAGGAATTGTTTCCTTCTGAGAGACAGATGTGCTTTGGAGAGCCACAAGTGGCTATTTGTCATGTGACACATAATTCTCTCCCCCTACCCACCCCAGCCTCTTCCTTTGTCCTGGGATATTAAATTATATTAGACTGGAATTTATAAAAATGCTCCCCTCTGGGAGAATAGGTACCTCTCTTGGAAGCAGCTGTCGGGAAGATGGTATTTAGAAAGAGTCTGGGATGGCTGTCCATGGGTGAGCCAGGGTTACGGTGGGTGGCCTGTGTGCTCTGTAGTTTCAGTCTCTGAAATGATCAGGCCTAAGAGATTGTTGACCTATTGGAGAGGTGTCATGAAGATATCAGTTGTCTCAGTTAATCATGCTACTTAAATCACCTGTTACAAGCTCTGGTTTGCCACTTAACTGATGGTCCTATTATCTATTTACCAGACTAGCTCTTGCCTCCAGGACAAACTAGCTGCTTCTAGGAAAGTCAGAATAGTTACCAGTTAACTCAGGATAACACAGTCTATACTACTTTTGTTTAGTAGATAGAAACGATATGCCCAACATCTGCACTCTGCCACATTGTCACCCTAAGGAAGGTTGTATTGAGAGTGGGACAGCAAGCTTCAGTATGGTGACCAACTGTGTAAGGCTAGGGGAAAGAGCGGGCTGAGATGCTAGATCACCTCTCACCCACTTGGTGACAGTGAATGACACATTTCATCTTTTACCCAGGTTTTGTGTGACTTGGTCTTTTGTTGTGGTGGTTGTTGAACAGTTTCGAGCCCAGGGTTCTTAGACTGAGAGTTGCTGGTGAGACCTCTTGTTTTGGGCTATGAAACCTCAGCATTTGGCAGAGTGTTTAGGGAGAGAAGCGCTCCCCTCCTCTGGAGGCGAGAACTGAAGGCCTCCTTTTGAAGTTGAAGGCAGCCAGAGCTCGGCTCTGACCTTGTCTGAGTCTCACAGGCTTATTTCATTTTAGTTACGATCTTGTCGAGCATTTCCAAAAATTCTGCTGTCTTTAGACTCGTAAGCACACCCTTTTGAGGAGACAGGGGCATGAGGCAATGGATTTAGGCTGGCCTGAGACAACAACAGAGATGGTATGTCCCTCAGTGTAAGCACCCATCACGCCCCTCCCGCCACACACACTGCATTTTTTCACGTTTCCATAGGGACCCTGTTCTCCGTTGCTATGGAGCCCTGCTTGTTTCAGAGGCACCTACCAGAAAATGCAGGAGAAGCCTTTTGTCCATTTCTGCACCAGCAGAAATTCCAATTTTCCCACACGCCCCTTGGAACCCACTTTTGGATTATCTAGTTGGGGACACTGTTCTGCTAGGAGTGAAGACATGATCTGATCTAATAAATAATGCAGGGGTCCTTTGTGGTTTTCCTGGTTGTCAGTACTTCCCTGGTACTTTGATTGTTATAAATAGAAACTACGAATTTAACCTTAAAGAATCCCACTGTGAATTCACGATAGACTCAATGCCATTCTGATGGAAATCTTGCTGGCTGCTCTCTCTGTCAAAGCAGCTTGACTTTAGTGTCTGGAGGAGGCTAAAGGAAAAACTTGTCTCACCTTTGGGAAGTGAGTTTCTGACACTGCAGTCTTTACAGGATAGGTACCATGTTCACCGGGTCTGATAAGTTATGTAGCTTCACAGCAGCGGACGGATAGCCACGATTGTAAAAAGTTCTGAACTAAGAGACAGTTTTGACTGGACCCTTGCTCAGATTAGGAAACAGTCATTTAACATGATATAAAACCCATGCTTGATCTAAGCAAACAACCACACAACACTGACATGGCCAGGTGACAGAGTTGTCTTTCTCCCCCTCCCCGTCCCCACCCCAGTCTGGCATAGTGACTGCCAGCATTTTTACAGATAATCCCGTGGTAAACCTAAGGCATTGGCGTCATCCATCCAAGCCACACACACTGCACAGGCTGGTTTTTGGTTTGTTTGTTTTTTCTTCAGCTGTAGCATTAAGACTATCTCAAGTTCTAGACTTAGTCTGTTTTCAAGATACACGAATCTACAAAAGCCTCGAAAGAAATCAGTTCCAAGAAAGTTTTGCTCAGTAAGGGAAACTTCTCTGTTAGGTCCCAGAGGGACCCTGAAATGAGTCTTCCCATCCAGCTGGGCTACAGCAGTGGCTAAGATCCTAATGGACAGTTGACTGAGGACACAGGTAGATGCTTGTGCTTCAAAACAGCAGTTGAGTTCATCTGGTATAATTGCATGGAACTGTGAGCATAAAGAAAGGGACACCATCAGAGATGGAGCTGTCTCAGTAGAACGATGGCTTCCAGAAATTGAGTCTTGGGTGCTGCTGTCTGCGTAGTTACATGTGTCTCATGTGAACAATGGACTGCTTCTCCTGTAGAGCTCATTGCAGATAATTTAGGAAATGCTGTTGGTTCAATACCCTTTTTAATACCCCCATTTTCATATAACTTTTATTAAATGTGTCCTTTGACAATTTATATATATATATATATATATATATATATATATGTGTGTGTGTGTGTGTGTGTGTGTGTGTGTGTGATTCTGAATACCAATGCCCCACTTGACCTGCCTTTGACCTCTTTCAGCCCCTCCCCACTCAAGTCCCATTCCCATATTCATGTCTTTTAGCTTTGTGACCTATCCTGTTTAACAAGAGCCATTTGTGATATGCTTTAGTGCTAGCCACTGGATCCTGGTGGGCTCATCAGTGGGCATACAGCTAAGGATAGAGATACTCCTTCTAGAACCCATCAGGGACCAGTAGTTTAATGAGATGTGGTAGGTTTCCATGAAACCTTCCCCATCTATAATTGACTTCTGACAGGCTGATTTAGGTTATGTCAATTTAGCCAAAACAACCAGAGTAAAACTCCCCTAGAGTCTAAGACCTCCTTGGTCATAGTTTTTTGCTTGTTTGTTTGTTTGGGTTTTTGTTGTTGTTGTTTCCACATTTACATTACCAGATATGAGTTATAAGCAATGGCAATGTGTTACCCCTGCAACAGTCATGCCATGGCGGTACCAATGGTCATGCCATGGACGTCCCAATGGTCATGCCATGGTGGTCCCAATGGTCATGCCATGGTGGTACCAGTGGTTACATTTTCCCTGGTGGATGGGTTAATACCCTTTCTTAAGGACCACGTTAGCCAATTAGATCCTCTGGGATGTGTGCAGTAAACGGCATGTCTCAAACTTATTCAGCATGGACCTCCCTCCTCCATCAAACAACTCAAGGAAGGGAAAGCTTTAGCCGAGTCCACAGGTATCGCAGACATATCCCTCCTACAGCACTGGCTTCGCTGGTGGGAATGTGCTGTCTGGATCTTTCTTCCGATTTTTGAATTATTATCGATAGAAGTGCATCATAGACAACCATTGCTTACCAAGAAGATGTCAGCATGTATACATATAAAATGTAAAAATCTGAATCTCTCTTCTCTCTCTCTCTCTCTCTCTCTCTCTCTCTCTCTCTCTCTCTCTCTCTCTCTCTCTCTCTCTCTCTTTGTTCTTGTGGGACATTCTAGTAGCCAAGTTCCTCCAACTTCCTTGATTTCTCCTTTTTGAATAGATTAATTGCTTAATTTACACATTTTCCTTCAGGTATCTACACTATAAAGCAAAAGTTCCAGACAAGGAAAGCAACTAGCAGTTAGCATTAGTTCTTGACTCTTGGGCATGTGGACTCGATTTGTTCCTAGTGGGTAAAAATGTAAAAGGAGAGTGGAGATCTGGGACTTTGAGACATATGTCTCAGAGTCCAGAAAGAAAGAGTCTTCAGGTCACCACCGAGGGTGAAGAGGGTGATGATGGAGAGTGGGAGAGGTGTAAGGCCGGCCATATCTCACTGCCTTCTTAACGTTCCAGGACTCAATTCAATTACGAATATCTGATTCAGATACAGAGGCTGGGAGTGAATTGCAATCAGGTGAACTAGGGCAAATGCCGTGTGGTGGAAAACAGGTCTGAAATGTCCCCATGTTCCCATAGTGAGGGGTCAGGCCAGGAGAAATGCCTTTCTAAGAACAAGAGAGGCTGGTGTGCATTTCTGGTGGCAGTAGCACATGTTTCTCATCTACATAGAAGACAGAGCTGGCAGGGCTAATCCACCTGGGGCACAGGAAGCTTCCTTCTGGTCCCTTCTCTAATTGTGAGGAAAATTTAAATCCTGCTTAGAGTGCATCAGCGTGGGGTTGTGTCATCCGACATGCTGGAGGCCGAGTTGTTAGGAATTTTGACTTAGCAAACTAGAGTTTATTCCGGCGTCTGTTGCCTTTCTGAAACAGTGGCTCATTAGGCTCACATTACTGGAGTCTTTTATTATCAGCCTAAATGGACCAACATGAGAGTTGTGGCCAAAATCCATGGTGCCCGTGTAAGTTCAGAATTAAATGAAAACCCCACTTCCAAGTGATGAGTAGGAGTCTGTGCTCCAGAGATGGCCCTTTTCATCCTTATATGGGCTTCGTTGCAACTGTTTCAACGCGAGATTTTGGCTTTGTTTTTCCACTTTAAGTTATTTGCTTCATTGAGGAAAAGCTTTGGAGAGCATCACATTGTGACACTTCTCCAGATACATTTTTTGAGAGGGCTCAAAACCAATGCCTTCTTAAGCATTTGCAGAGCCCATGAACCTTACTGAAATCTCGGGGCTGGGCAGGCAGCTCAGCATCAGAGTGCTTGCCAGGTTCGATCCCTGCCATCACAGAAGAAGAAAAATTAAAAAGAATCTCACAGAGTGTGTACAAATTTTAAAGGCAGTCCAGATGTTTTATTCCTTCCCAACCCCTTGGTATATAAAGTTCATGGATCCCCACTGGAAAGTTCTCTTTGAGTTGTACGTTTTTGAACAGCTAAGTTTACATAAAACAAACTGCACATGTTTAAGTCTACATATCAGTAAGAATTGACATAATTGGTACAAAGCCAGGAAACCCTCAGTCCATTCACAATAGTGAGCCTACTCGTGAACTCCCTCTGTTCTGTCTTTTCTTTCCTCTGGCAAGCATCACTCTGTCACTGTGCCTGTAGGTTAGGCTGTGTTTGCAGAGCACTATGTTCATTCTGATGTCCCATTTCTTCCATCAAGCATTCTGAATCTGAGATCCATCCATCTTGTTGGGTGCATCATTAGCTCATGTCTATTTATTGCTGAGTATTATTTTTATATACATCGTTCATAATTTATTTGCCCTTTCCCCTATTTATGGATATGAAGATATGTTCCATCTTACTATTATTTTTAAAATGATGCTTGGAAATGTTGTGCACAGTGTTCCTGTGGCTTTTCCTTTCCTTAGGCAGTATCTATATTGAAATGAAAGAATTGTTTGACATTCGGACACAGGTGTTCAAATCTGCTTTGTTTGTAACAACTCAAAACTGTCAACACCCCAAATGTCCATCACCATTTTGAGAACGTTCTGTCTTATTTTGATAAACACATTATCATTATGACCTTCATTGCCTCTGAAAATAGTCTTTTCTCTACAATTATCTTTGTATAATTGTAGCAGATTTTTATTTATTTACTTTTTAAATCACTGTTAGTATCCTCATTGGTGTTTGGCCAACTTAACACATGATAGAGTTATCTGGGAAGAAAAGTCTTAATCAAGAAAATGCCTCCATGAAATTGCTGATAGGCGAATCTGTAGGGCATCCTCTTGACCCGTGGTTGATGCGACAGAGCCAAGCCCACGGTGATGTTGCCGTCAGTGGGCAAGTGGTCCTGAGTTGTTCAAGAAAGTAAGCTGAGCAAGCCACGGAGAGCAATAAGGGGCATTCCTCTGTGGCATCTGCTTCAACTCCTGCTTCTAGGTTTCTGTTGACTTCTCTCAAAGATGGGGTGTGACCAGAGAGTCGTAAGCTGAAATAAAGTGTTCTCCTCCCCCCCCCACAAGCTTCCTTTGGGCGTGGTGTTTTATCACAGAGATAGAAACACAACCAAGACAGCATGTATTTTAATGTTTAATGCATTTTGTTATTATATTATTATAATATAATATATTGTATTGTTTCTTGCTTTTTTTAAAGTCTCAGTTTATGTGAGATGTTTAGAGCATTTCACACAATGGAATTAAATACTCTTGTTATTAGGTTTGCATTCTGTGTTCCTTCCTTCCTCTGTTCTCAGTTGTTTTTGTTTTTGTTTTCTGTTGAATACTATCTACCAGTCTATCTTTCTTTTGATTTATAACTATAACAGTTTTTCTGTTTTGCTTGATTTAGGGCTGACAGCACCCATACTATTTAACCATTCTTAATTCTAAGTTAAAGTTATACTTCAGAGAGACGGCAGATAGAGTGTGTGCCTTGTGACAGTGGTTTTTAATTTTCCTCATACCATTCGATCATAGACTTGGGTGATCCATTTACTTCAACGTCTAGTAGAAACTGTGCTCTTGTGTATCTTTCTAGCAGAAATGGGCCTTCAATTCATCCTGCTAACAGATGCTTTGCAACACACACCTGGAAGATCTTCCAAAGAGCCAATTCACTAGTTTGGAATCAGATTGAGAAGAAAACACAGATATAAAGCAGAAACTCGAGCAACTAGGGTTTGGAAGTGTCTTTCAGATGCCTGACAGTGTTAACTCATCCATGGGAATAACTCAGAGCGAAGAGCTCCGTGATCCACTTGCTTTTTTTCCTCTCTGGTTGTCAACTACGTTCTGAAAATCCAGCTGTTTGTTACTTAGGCTCTCAGGAAGGAGGGGGAGCTGGAGTGACCACGGAGTCTGTTTGACTTTTTGTCTACATGGATACCACATCAATTTGGAAAGAAAACCAAGATATATGGTCGAAAACCAAGAAATTGCTGGTCACTCTAGTGACCCTAGTGTGATGGAGATTCTGTTAATAAAACAGGAGTGAATAATAATTAGCAATGTCTACCAAAGGCACTGCTAGCAATAACTCTGTATCTGTCCTTAAGAGAGAGGAAGACACTGTAAGAATGGACAGAAAGGAATTTTGTGTATTGAAAATTTTCCATAATGTTTACTACATCCAGAGTTCAAGACACCTAGTGTGTACTGACCTTCTCCATGACGGCTATCCTTCTAGGGCCACTATGCTTAAAGCCTTCTGGTGGCTATGGTTAGTGTTTCTTAACTCCAGAAATAAGTTATGTAGCTGTGGGGTAGGGTCCTTGGAGGGCAGACTGCAAGGCACTACTTCAGTCCACTTTGGCATTTAATTGTCCTGAAAGTGTCCACTTTAGCCTGTAACTGTTCTAAAGGTGTCTATGTTAGCATGTAACTGTTTTAAAAGTGTTCACTTTAGCCTGTAACTGTTCTAACAGTGTCCTCTTCTGCATGTAACTGTTATAAAAGTGCCCACTTTAGCATGCAACTGTTCTAAAGTTGTCCACTTTTACATGTAACTGCCCTAAAAGTGTCTACTTCATTCCCTTCCCTTCCATATCCTCGCTGTCATGAAATCTTCCTCCCTCTCACCCTAGTTGTGATTAGTTAGCATCTTCCTCTACCTCCTACAGTACTTTCTATGATAGCTTTTAGAGAGATAGTTCACATACTACATAATTCATAGTTCAATTATGACGCTAGGTCTAGTTTCCGTATTTTCAGAGCTGTGCATCATCCCAGGACCAAATTTTAAATATTTTCTTCATCTCATAAAACCTGTATTATCCCACATTTACTTAATCGATTAATATATCTTTTGTGTGGAGTACCTTATCTGGACATTTCATGAGTAGAATCATTCAATACCCTCTCAGCATCTCCTGTTGCTCCTTGTTCTACAGACCAAGAGTTCCTGGTCTATTTCCATGATTCTAAACGTTGCATGTTATCCTGTTCTTCTGACTCTCTTTATATAAAGGAAAGGGAAACAAAGATGGCAAATTCCTGGGTAGTTATTTTCAAGAGATACTTTGACCAAAAGCAGAGATGATTGTCTCATTGCCTTCAGGGCAGGGATGCATCATCTGTACAGACATATTCTGGCTGTGCAGGGATCTCTAATCTGCTGACTCTTCTTGTGTTTGCCCTTTCTCCATCCCTAAGAGTCAATCCAAAGGAAACTATGTAGCAGAAGAGAAACCCTTGGAGGTGGCTAAAGTGCCTCGGCATTTACAAGTGAAAGGAATGAGGCCCAGGGCATTAGTGATGGGATTTAAATGGATTTAGGAACTGAGGTTGAAACAGGAGCCTAATTAGAAGATTCCAGGGTCACCATGTCAGTCTTCACCTGTCCACCCACAGACAGGCTGTCCGTAGCTCTCACATCAAAGACTTGGCCTGTTTGTCTCATCTGTACAAGGGAAAATGTGCCTTGGCTGTGCAGCCTCATGTAGTCCCAGCTGGACACGGACTGTGGGTAAAGGTTCAGCTTCTATCTGGCCTCAGAGACAAGCTACTAAAAACATAGAGCATGTATTTAATGATTTCTGTTTAAAGGGATGAGAAAAAAATCATATCAGAAATTTTGTGCTAGTCTCTCTCTCTCTCTCTCTCTCTCTCTCTCTCTGTATGTGTGTGTGTGTGTGTGTGTCTGTGTGTCTGTGTGTTTGTGTGTATACATGTGAATGCAGAGACCACAGAACAACTTTAGATGTCATTCCTCAGGAGTCATCCACTTTGTATGAGACTGGGTCTTTAATAGCCTGGAGCCCACTCACTGACTCAGCTAGACTGGCTGGCTGGCAAGCGCAGGGATTTGCCTTTCTTTCTCTCCTCATTGTCAGGATTACAACTGGGTGCCACTATGCCTCCTCTTTCTCCTCCTCCTGTTTCTCCTCCTGCTCCTCTTCCTCTTCCTCCTCCTGTTCTTCTTTCTCTTCCTCCTATTCCTATTCCTTTCTTGATCCTCTTTCTGTTCCATCTCCTCCTCTTCCTCCTCCTCCTGTTCCTCTTCCTGCTCCTCTGCCTGCTTCTTTTCTTCTTCCTCTTCCTCCTCTTCTTTTTCCTCCTCCTTCTTCTGCTCCTCTTCCTCCTCCTCCTCCTCCTCCTCTTCCTCCTCTTCCCCCATCTTCCTCTTCATCTTGGATTCTGTAGATTGAACTCAGGTCTTCATGCTTACAAACACTTTACTGACTGAACCATCCACCAGCTCCATGCTATCTTAGTTTTTAACTGCTCTTTAAAAATAACAATAAAGGACATGGACAAGGAATAATAACTTAAAAAAAAAGAAAAGCTCCCTATTCTTGTGGGTTAGACTTTCTGATGATTCTGCCTATACTTGGGACCCAAGTTGTTGAACATGTGCTAAGCTGAATGCCTTCTCCTTTCTTCTTGCCTGGTTCCCTTTGGAAGGATAGACATGGCTAATTCACATCTTTAACCTACTTGGTTTAGCATAAGGGGTTGGTCCTTTTTACTTAGCACCTGAGTGGGTGGCATGTCTGGGAAAACTGTGGACAGGTTAGGATCTAAGTCAGCTGAGCAGAGTGAGTTGCTGTCACTGAGTAACAAACTGTTCATACTTAGTGCCTCTGTAGGCTATGTCATCCTAGGTCACAGAACATCGTGTAGCAGCCCCTGCTTCCCTTTGTCCCTAACCATTTGCAGATACTTGTGCAGGGATATTGTTGATTCTGGAGAGTCGGAGATGGTAGAGTCAGATGTTGCGTGAGATGTTTCCATACATGGAAGAGAGAGCCTTCCACTGTTCCCATCCATGGACTCTTCTTTCAGGATGCAAAACTCAACAATGATTCCATTAGACTGAGTTTTAATTAAGTTCCACCCACACCTACACACTCCTAATTAGTTTTCAGATGAATTTTGTTTTTTGTTTTGTTTTGTCAATAACCCACCCACATTTTATTTCAGACTTTGGTGAAATGTTAGCTCAAGAAATGTCTTAATATAATCCAGATTTTAAAATTGCCACCACAAGATCATTTTCTCCCTTTATAACAAAGGAGCCCTGTTTCACTTTTCTAAAATGTCTCAAGACATAAGAACATAATTTTAAATACCTTTAGTACCTTGAGGAAGGATAAATTGCTAAGTAGCCAGGTGATTCAAACCTAAATGCTATCAGTGCAGGAGGCAAGTAAGACCAAGTCTCCTCGTGGAGGCATGTGGAGAATGTGGGAGGCCTCTGGACACGCTACCCTTTGTCACAGTGTTTGCAGTATAGAGCTCGCTCTGTGCTGTCACCCCACCTTCCAGTGCATTTTAACTGGATCTTGTGTGCTTGAGTACAGCAAGCTGTTGGCTTCAAGAGTGTCCTTATCTAAATTTAAACAAATAACAGGAGAGAGTTGTGCAGCCTTACAAAGGAATGCCATTTGCAAGGTCACACATGCACAGAGAGACAGACGGGCGCTGATCCAAGGGTCAGGATACTTCAAGCTTGACAGCATACATGACATATGGGGGGGGGCTGGTATATCATAAGTTACAGGTCATTTTTGCTTTTAGTTACAACTAAAGGTATAAACATTATAAATCAAATATTACAAGATTACCAAGCGCTTTTGTGAGATTCTGGTGTCAGGAAACTGTACGGTAGCTTAGTATCTCATATTCAACAGGCCTGATATCCCAATGACCAAGTCACTAACATGTTAAAACTTATTCTGGGGGCAATAAGTCCTTTTGTGGTCCTCTGTCTACAGGCTTTTTATCTTCCCTTGGACTTTCCAAAGTCTCTCTCTGCCTGGCTGTCCCAGATCCCACACCAAACAAAAAGGTTTAGCTCTCTTTGGGTTTTTTGTTTGTTTGTTTGCTTGTTTGTTTTGACCTCTGGCTTTTGCTTCATCCCAAATAACTCTTCCCGTGACTCTTCATGTCTGCAGTCAAGACTTTCCAAGTGACCATCCAGTGAGTCTCATGTATTCATAGTAGTCACCTATTACAGATTCATAATTATTCATATATTAAAATATATGCTACATATATATTATACCAATAATTATGAATAAGGTACATAAACGAATAGTTAATGACATTTCTCATTGTATTGTGTGGAAAAGCAGTTAAAAAATCTCCATGGTTCTAATTTTTATGAAGAAAAATACATAGTACAAATAAATAAATAAATACTAAAAGCAACCACAAAAATGCTACTAGCATGCACAACTGGAAATGAGACTTACTTATGCACTAATAGTTTTTGAGGTTAGTCAGTAAATGTATTTCACTTTTATAGTAAGTACTCTACTCCATCCTTAAGTAAAATGTTATAAATCTAAGATCTTTCAATTACCTCTCACAATTACATCTGTCTATCTATCTATCTATCTATCTATCTATCTATCTATCTATCTATCCATATATTAGAGACCATGTAATGTGTGTGTGTGTGTGTGTGTGTGTGTGTGTGTGTGTGTGTGATGCACAATGTGTTTTCCACTCTGCTATGTCTTTGTGTGAATGTATGCACAAAGGAAGATGACCATTGTTTCTGGTGAATATATCATATACAGGAAATGGCTTCTTGGTCCATACTGCCGCAGTTGGAGTCCTCATAACTTGCTTCATGGTTTGTTTCTCCACAGACCCTCTTGCCAGCATGAGGAGGATATATTTGGGACCCACCAAAACAGTTTTTAAAGTGTGGATTAGACAATTTCCCTTGACACTGCATCTCTAATTTAGTGTGAAGTAGAATTAAACAGTAGAAATGGAGGAATTTGGAAATATCACAATGAAAGGGGGAATTGTTTGCTTCTACGGTAGACTCTAAAGGAACTGAGGGAAGGATTGAAGACAACTCAGGAAGCATGCGTGTTGTTTTTAAGTGATATGTGAGCCTAGGGTGCGTAACAGCTGTGTTGTTGTTTTTCTTGTGCCAATGTTCTTGGTTTGATTGATTTTTTTCCCTCTGACAGCTCACTGCGCTGATAAATGTGTCCATGGTCGCTGCATCGCTCCCAACACCTGTCAGTGTGAGCCTGGCTGGGGTGGGACCAACTGTAGCAGTGGTAAGTTCCCACCTGCCGTTGTCTGTCTCTGGGTGTTGTTGCATGGGCCTGTTTCCTGTGGGTGACTCTGAGCCAACATTTCTGTCCTCATCCTAAGCAGAGGGTGGTGTGGGTTGCAAATCTAACTCATTCATATGGTTTCTCCTGAACTGCGAATGTATCCCAGAGAGCATCACTGTTCAGTGAGTAGAAAGGAATGATCCTAGGCAGGAGAAGCAGGAAACCTGCTGTTCACAGCTCTGTCAGGATTTAAGTCAGAGCTGCACTTTAGTTTCCTACCTGAAGGAAGGCCACTGTGGTCACATAGCTATGGTGGTCTAACTTCTGTTTATAACTTAATTTAGGAAAGTTACTTTCTTGGTGATTAAAATGAGCTTCATGTTGAATTTAATTCAGAAATAAAAACGGTATGATGCTAACATGCCCATTTGTCTCTGAATTCTGAGATGAGTCCATGCTCAGATGACTTTGGGAAGATAGATCTGCATTAAAAAAAATCGTGAGCATTTTGATGCTTGTTTAATGAAACTACAGCATACCATATGACTGTCTTCTCTATGTCAGAGTTACAATTAAAACAATGATATCTAGATTCTAAGAAGGTTGCCCTCAAGGCCTCCATCTTTGGGATCATAAAGTTGGGTTGATGGAATGTCATAGAATACAGTTACTTTCATAAATTGTGCAGCTAAAATTTCAGTGTTCTGATAACTTGTTGCAGTGTGCATAGTTGTGCCTTCTTTGAGAGGAAATGGAGATTGGATACTGTATTGCAATGAATAAATCCTTAAACTATACAAGAGAAATAATTGTTTTACAAAATTGAGCCAGCTCCTCTGACAACCAAAGGCTCTTCATTGCCTCCAGCTACATTTTTGAGACTTGTCTGAAAGAATTTTAACTTTCCAAGCTAAGCTGGCTTCTGAAACTTTCGCTCACTTTCTTTGGAATTGGGGAGATTCTTTTTGATTTTGCTCAGAAGGCTTTTAGACTTAGGCTCTCTTGGCTGACCCCAAAGCCACATCTCAAGGGGAAGCCTTTGTGCTTCCTGAGCACAGAACAGTCAGTATGAAGAGCCTCTTTGTTGTAACTTTGATAGGGACTGGTGTGTGTGTGTGTGTGTGTGTGTGTGTGTGTGGGTGGGTGTGTGAATGGGTATGAGTGTGTATCAATGTGTGGATGTATGTGAGTATATGTGTGTGTGTGTGAATGTGAAGGCTATATGCGAATATTTGTGAGTCTGCTCTTGATTGGCACCTCTATTCCATAGATAACTGTGTTTCAGAGTTTTGTTTCACTTGTGTTAGAAAGCATGGAGTTGGGTGAGCATTCTGCTTGCAGGCTATTAAGGCAGAATGTTTGGGATGTGGGATTTGGCTTTTGTCCATTTTCTTGCCTGCCTGACCTCAAATATGACACTGCTTTCATTAACTTTTCCAACTTTAAAACCACTCATACCTAGACGTTTTGAAGAAAAATATTATTGTAAAGTGGGAAACAGGAAAATGGTGGTATTCTTTATTCAAAAATAGCTTTTTTGCTCATTTCAGGACAAGAGTCTGAGGAATGATTTCAGCTGTATTCATGCTTTGTCTCCTAAAAATTGAAATCTACCTCAAGCTAAGGGCACAAAACAAAAACCTACACGGGCATGAGACTCTTTAGAGCTGATTTGGGCTCTTGAGAAAGTAAACAGCTGCCCTCTGTGTTAGAGGTTTTTTTTTTTTTTTTTTTTTTTTTTTTACTTCAGTGACTACTCCAAAATTCTGAGAATACACATTCTAACAACAACAGAAGATGATATTAAGCAACTTTCATCTTGCTCTCTATGATTCATGTTTGGGTTTTGTAACAAATAGAAATATAAATAAACACAAACAGATACCTGAAATCTTTAAAGATGCTGCAAGAATAGCATTCCTGACACTGTTTAAACCTACACCACAAGGAGGGTCCGAGCATTGAGGAGCATGCACTGCTCTGGCAGAGGGCAGGAGTGTTGTTCCCATCTCACAGCTGCCTGTGAGGACAGCTCCAGGGGATCTGACGCCCTCGAGTGGCCCCCACGGACACCTGCACTCAAGTGCACAAACCCTGACATGTGCACATGCCTACACCCATACTTAAAAATTAATCTTTAAAATAAGTGCATTTAAAAGCATAGGATAAAATGGTGCTCCACCTGAACTGCAAACAAGGCCAAATCTCCAACCTGGGTTTCATCTCAGGATATTTGTCTAGTCCTGGACAGATAGTTCTGGAAACAGAATGGATGTGTGAGTGTCCCAGAGTTAAAAAAAATTCCAAAGTTTCCATTCCTCTTAACTCTGGCGATTGCTATGTTTAAGTGTGATGCTGTGTTGGAGCCACATACCATGATTGCTTGGAGGAGTAGGATGACTTTTTGTACCAGTTAAGGTGCAACCAGAGGGCAGAGACCATCGTAAATGTTTTTGGTGAGTCGTTGTTTCTGGAACAGTTTGAGATTTAAAGGAAAGTTGCAAAGACGTTCCAGAGACTTCTCACATGTGCTGTCTCAGAATCCTCTAGGGCCAACCTCTTAAATACCCGATGGGTTTGGCAGGAATGAGCAAACTGACATTAGCACAGTGGTATTAAGCAAATCCCAGATGTCTCCTTGCTGGTCTCCCATGAGTCTTAAGAAAAATAACAAAGACAGTGGCGTGTGACAGTGACAGTTTTGTTCCTTTTCTGGACTGGATTCCCTTGGACCACACTGTACATTGCCATCATATCTCCCCATACTCCTCTGTCTGCGGAGTTCTTCTTGCTTCCTTGTTTGCGGGGAGGAGGACAGCAGAGTTGAAAAGGGTACCTTGTGCTCAGTTTCTGTATTGTCAGTATCTTCCTCTCACACCACCAGGAAGTCACAGCACAACACTCAGGATGCCGTCAGTCACCTGAGTTCTTGGTTTCTCCACAAAGTCATTTATTTTGTCCCCTGCATTGCCTTGGAAGCAGGTCCCTAACCCTAGCCTCTCCCACAGGTTAAGGGCAACACTGATTCTTGAGGGAGAGCTTACATTGTTTCTTTATTTTGGTGCTGATACTGTAGCCAGATTTAACTCTTAGATATAGCCCTTCCCTTTGATTTTTGAGCATCTGCTTACTTTTCTGGTACAATAAAACACTCGAGATCTATCTCACATTCTTCTTTCCTTAATCTGGGTACTGGGGATGCTCATTACATCAGGGTCATAGAGCAAGGGAACATTTAATAAAAATCATAAGATAATTGATGAGAATAACAGGTGACAGGGATGGTGAGGATTGGGTACAGGCAAGCTGAGATGTAAAAATATAGAAAAAGTGCATGACAACTACTACCCCTCAGACTGAGAACAAAAAAGTCCAAAAAAAGAAGTCCCAGGGCCGTGAGTTCTAGACCTTGTAGGATCAGCTCAGCCATAGCTCACAGAGCATCAGACAGAAAATGATGGCGGCACTGTTCTGACAGAACTTTCCAGAAATCTGCCCTACGGTTTACTCAAGAAGCATGCGCATTGAACAGTGTCTTTCCACCATTCCCTTACACGAGGGAGGAAGACGTCTGCTGCTGGCTGTTGTTACTCAGTGTTCTGCAGGCTCTGGAGGCCGGGAAGTCAGTGCTACAAGAGCTTACTGCCGTGGAAGCCCTGTTGACTCCAAAGGAGCTGCAGGTGCCAAAGAAGCCCCAGAGTTGGGTCAGCTGAGCTAACACCCTGGGACAAGAGCCAAACCCTCATCCTTTCTGCAGTGTCTCTCCAGTGCCCTCTACTGAGAATGTTTACTGTTCAGCAAGAGGACAAAGGATCCATTCCTTTGTTGAGGGACATCTGGGTTCTTTCCAGCTTCTGGCTACTATAAATAAGGCTGATATATATATATATATATTAGCATATATCCTTATTACATGCTGGGGAATCCTCTGGGTATATATATATATATATATATATATATATATATATATATATATATATATACATACATACATACATATAATGGAGTACTATTCAGTCATTAGAAACAATGAATTCATGAAATTCTTAGACAAATGGATGGAGCTGGAGAACATCATACTAAGTGAGGTAACCCAGTCTCAAAAGATTAATCATGGTATGCACTCACTGATAAGTGGATATTAGCCTAGAAACTTTGAATACCCAAGACATAATCCGCATATTAAATGATGTCCAAGAAGAATGGAGGAGTGGCCCCTGGTTCTGGAAAGACTCAGTGCAGCAGTATAGGGGAATTCCAGAACAGGGAAGTGGGGATGGGTAGATAGGGGAACAGGGGGAGGGAAGAGGGTCTATGGAACTTTTGGGGAGTGGGGAGCCAGAAAAGGGGAAATTATTTGAAATGTAAATAAAAAATATATCGAATAAAAAAAGAAAACAAAGAGGACAAAGGAAAAGTGGTTAAAAGACTCACACATGCAGTGTGTGTGTGTGTGTGTGTGTGTGTGAGAGTGTATGTGAGTTTGTGGTGTGTAGTAGGCACCGAGAGATACACTTTAAATGGAGAGGCAATGCATTGGTGGCCCCTTGAATTCCTCTCCAGCACAAAATGATTCTGTCTTCTCTCCTGATTGGATCGAGCCCATTTCACAAATGAGAATGTTCCCACTGCCCTCTCCAAATAAGGAGGGTTGTATCCATTGTTACTTATTCTATACCTTTCCAAAGTTAGTTACAGCTCTGCTGGGTGTCCCCTAAATACTAGCCCTGTGTATCTAAAATAAAATAGTAATGAATATGACTCTGACATATTGCTTCTTTTAAAACTTGATTCAAATTGTTTTTTGAAAAAGCCCACACATATTTCTCTTTTATTGGCATCCAAATGTGCACCTCTGCCTAGCTGACTGAACGACACTAACCCATTTTACCTGCCTCCACCTTCCCGCTGCTCCTTTCCCTTTCCCCATCTGTCTAAGCATCAGTCCTCTGTTCCTCTGCCCCTCCCACCGGGTGATAACGTCTGGGGGGGAGGATTCAGGTGCAACTAATATGATGATCTCCACTGTCCTTGGCAGGTGGCTGAAATTATGAGACTGGCCATTCATGGGTTCAATTTGAGGACTCACTATGAGTGATGATGATAATGTCCCAACTCTAATGGGACATTAATGATGTGCATACCTCCTGTTCCGAGGAGAACAGGAAGGAGAACCTGGCCGAAGCAGGTGCACATAGGTTTCTGGGCATCGGGGTGGTCCTTCTAAGGAGGGCCTGAAGAGTTTGCTTTCTATGATCTTGCTCTCCTGTTCTTGTCTCTTCTTTAAAACAGGCTGGAGAGATAGGAGAGATGACACTGTGGAGATCACACTGATGATGCTAATGGTAGCCTAATTTGTCTTTGTTGAGCATTTGGGGTTCACCAAGCATCATTGTGAAAGCATAGGAATGAACTCACTTAATGCTGACCATATTCTATGCTGTGGTTAAAAGTACAGGTCCTGGTGTGTGTGTGTGTGTGTGTGTGTGTGTGTGTGTGTGTATGTGTGTGTGTGTGTTTGCTCATGCATTGTATGTATGTGTAGAAAAATGGACTTGCCTGAGTTTATGTATCTGGTAATGGTGGATGTAGGTTTGAATCTCATTCAGAGGCAGTACATTTAACCACAGTAGCATGCAGTTTTTGAAGCTGAAGACGTTAGTAAAAGTCAACAGATTAATAAGACAGAGGATTAAGAGCAAGAGGCAGGATGGAGCCTCCAGACAAATATGATGGGGGAAAAGTCTCTCTGCAAGATATGATAGTGGATGAACTTCATTTTTGAGACAGGGTCTCACTATGCAGCATGTTTGATGTGGAACTTGGGTAAAGCAGGTTGGCCTTGAATTTACTGAGTTACTCCTGCCTCTGCCACCGATGTATGGGGATTAATGGTGTTTGCCATCACTCCAAGGCTGAACTGATGAAACTTTAATGGCACCAATGTGAGTTTTCCATATGTGTAATATTGAGAATGATAGGCCACATGATATCTGTGATCCTTTCTATGCAGATGATTCCATGATTTACTTTAATGACTTTTAAGAAATTTTACTTTATTTTGGTGTGTGTGTGTGTGTGTGTGTGTGTACATACACCTGTGACTACATGTGCCAGTAGAAGTCCAGAAGAGGGCACTGGCTCCTCTGTAGCTGGAGTTACAGGTAGCTGTGAACCAACTATCACTTGGGTACTGAGAACTGAACTTAAGACCTTGCCAATAATCCTGCTCTTAATCACCCAGCTCTCTGCAAGCCCTCAGTGAGTACGCTTATGCAGTTCCTGAAGGCTTTCTTTATGTTGTAAATCCTTCACCTTTACTATGAGAGGTGGCCACACATTTGTTTCCTGAACCTACAAAATCTTCCTTATAATTTTAAAATAACCATTAAGAAGTTTATTTCTCCTTTGATCACTAGGTACAACTGAAAATCCTAAATGAGCCAATAGCCAGCAAATAGATACCAAAGATTATCCCTCAAGCTCCTTATATTTTAGATTAAAACCAAACAGAGACAAAACTGAAAATTAATTTGGGTTCAGAAAAACCCATAAGGGATTTTCATTTAGCCACTAATGGCATTTCTGGTGTTTGTAAATAGTGAAAATCTTGCCTCCTCGGAGGCAAGGCTGACTCCAGCATTTCCAGGTGCAATGCAAGGAACAGTTAGGGCCTTTTGAATTAGGCAGGCGTGCTGTGCAGCAGGGAGTGGTAGGAAGCTACCCGCAGGGTATTGGAATGGAGGCATTTGTCTGAAAGATATTACAAGCCAGGCGTTGTAAGGCACACAAAGCTGACACACTTTCTAGCAAAGTCTGTGGTATAGATCCATTACCCAGACACAATAGTGGGATCGATGTTGTCTGAGGAGAGAAGACCCCGGGAGCCCAGTCCCCCTAGCCAGCAGTTAATGTGCCCGTCAGCCCTGTCAGAATCACTTTGGCAATCAGTTTGATGGAGCAGCGAAAGTATGAGATCATTGGGTGGGGGTCAGCGTGGGGGGGGGGATGCTAAAGAGAGGTGAGAAGAGAAGACCGGTCCACCAGATCCACCTGAAGGCAGCCTGCGGATAGACCATCTGAGCCACACACAGAAACTGCTAATTTCTGTCTTTTTAAAGGAGCCTCTAACTGGACTGAGAATCCCCCTCCAAACTCTCCCAATCCTGGGCCTGATCCTTCCTTTGTGTTCTGGGTGTTACTTTAGTGTTTAAGCTAAGAATAAGGTTGCCTATCTATCTGTCATTAGCCAATGACAACATGCATAGTCTTCAACACTGTGCAGTTGCATCATAATGGCAAGTCAGGGATGCGATGAGGGCAATGCTTTCATGACAGACGTCACTCTTACACACACTTAGGCTGAGGACCATCAACAGACAGAATAGCCCCTTCAGACGGCTCCCCTTGTTCTATAGGTCATGCCCTTCCTTAGCAGGACTCTCCTGTCCGTATGACTTGCCAGGGCATTCCCAATACAGAAACCCTAGCATGGTCTTTTTTTTTTTTTTTAAATTTATTGTCTTGTGTGTCTTGTGCTATTTCCAACCTCTGGGAAAGGTCCTCTATAGATGCAAGCACATCTGGTTTGTCCTATTTGGGACACAATAAGACCACTATAGTTGCTTGTGTTACTTGTACTAGCTGAGTTCATATGCAGCGGCTGGAAGACACGGCTGGGCTGTTGTGTTTTTTAATTCACCTCTACATAATATATTAATTTGTTTAAAAGCTTTGTGTAATATCCATTTACCAGCAAACCTCCTGGCTTAGCTCTCACACCTAACGTTTGTTCTCTATTTGTGCTGCCGTTCATCCTCATGCAAAGACACTGTCCTCTCTTCACCGGTGACTGCAGCGGTGTCTTTGCTGACTTCCCCATTTCCCCCCTCAGGCTTATTAAGAATCAAATCTCTGTCTTGAGACCACAGTGACCTTATAAAAATGTGCTTCAGAGAAGGCTCCTACCATCCATCCCCACACTCCGTGCTTCTCAGTGTAATTCAAACAAGCTCGGTGATCCACCAAGCCTGCATGATCTGTCCTGTTCCGCAACTTCTCATCCATAGAAGCCTTCCAAGGTCTCCCAACGCCCAGCACTTTCCTCCCAGGTCTGGAGCACACTGGTTTCCTCTCTACTTTTGCATGTGCTGTTGCCTCTGTCTGGGGAACTCATCGGAGCCTTTCATGGCTGGCCTCCATATTCAAAGAGTGTTTCTTATTAACTGTCACATTCTCTTTTCAACCTTAAAAAAATTGGTGCTCTCTGAAAACATCTGCTTGGTTTACTTGTTTGTAGTTGTTTGGTCT
Organism: Apodemus sylvaticus; assembly: GCF_947179515.1. Taxonomy (NCBI): domain Eukaryota; kingdom Metazoa; phylum Chordata; class Mammalia; order Rodentia; family Muridae; genus Apodemus; species Apodemus sylvaticus. The sequence goes on along the minus strand of NC_067484.1, from coordinate 40,578,612 downwards.
GTGCTTCTCTCTAGGATGTAAGCCCCATAAAACACACACACACACACACAAACACACACACGTTTAGATAAACAGAACTACAGGCGGTTTTTGACCGTTTAACTCACTGTTGTCTAGCTTCATTCTGGGCATGCTATAATGTTCATTAAATATTTGTAGATGGAGGGAAGGAAGACATAAATGAGCCAGGAGAAATAAAGGATATAAAGCTGAGATATTAGAAGTAGCAGCACTGTGTCTTTCAAGGTACTTTCAGCTTAGTAGAAGAACCAAAGGCTGTGAACAGACAGGCATCTTCAAGAGTCAAGAGAGAAATGGCCAAAGGCTTGCCAGAGACAGAGCATGGCCCAGAGTCATTCATTCTGCTGCCACAGAGGATCCAGGGTCCTGAGGTTTCAGGATTCACTGTGGTTGCATGCAGCAAAGACTCTCTCACCCTCAGAGATGTAGCAAAGGATTCCTCTTATAAACTGATAGCTGAAATAACCTTGTGCAGGTCAGTCAAGATATACCAGATGGACCAGGGAGATGTATGGACCAGGGAGATGTATGGACCAGTTGTATGGACCAGGGAGATGTATGGACCAGATGTATGGACCAGGGAGATGTATAGACCAGATGGACCAGGTAGATGTACGGACCAGATGGACCAGGGAGATGTATGGACCAGATGGACTAGGGAGATGTATGGACAAGATGTATGGACCAGGGAGATGTATGGACCAGATGGATCAGGGAGATGTATAGACCAGATGGACCAGGGAGATGTATGGACCAGATGGACCAGGGAGATGTATGGACCAGATGGACCAGGGAGATGTATGGACCAGATGGACCAAGGAGATGTATGGACAAGATGTATGGACCAGGGAGATATATGGACCAGATGGACCGGGGAGATGTATGGGCCAGATGTATGGACCAGGGAGTGCTTCCTTCTCCAGAGAGAGACAGTTACACCTTGACTTACATAAGCACCATGGATTCCAGATGTGGAGGGGTGACTTTGGAGTGATGGGTCTTTGAGAAAACTGGTTCAGTCAGCCTTTATGTGAAGAGAAAATGTCTACTAGTTTGCCCTCTGAAATTTTTGCATATTCTTCCTCATGGGGAAGATTCTGTAAGGTGATAGAATTTAGCTGTTAATGTGTGCCCAAATGGAGTATAAATAGCAAGAAATTAGGCAAAGAAATTCAGCCTACAAATTATTCCAAAGCACACAACAATGAATAGGATTTCATTAACCTTTTTAGACACTCCTTTATCAAATAAATAGCAGGGAATTAGTCCAATTTTTTTTTTATTCGGATAGGGAGCAAAGCAGTATTAGTTCACCCATCTCTGTAATTTCCTTCATTTAAATATATAAGAAGCATTTTCTGACCACAGTAATGTGATTGCTGCCTGCCCAGCTTTGAGAGAAGAGATGACATATGCGGGATGGCCTGTTTCTTCCTCCTATTGTCTAGGCATCTGCTGATTCAGGTAGATGCACATGTATTCACACTTAGATTGTAAGCTGAGTGAAATAACGTTTTATATATTATTTTACAACACAGTTGATTTCCTGATCAAAATCAATATCTTGTCTGTGACTGTGTGAAATAATTCTTGTTTAAATATTCAAAAAAAAAAAAACCCTTGAACCACCAACCAAAGGGCCTGGACTAGACTCGCTACACATTTGTAGCAGATATGCAGCTTGGTCTTTATGTGGGTCCCTAACAAATGGAGCAGGGGCTGTCTCTGACTCTGTTGCCTGCCCCTTCCTGGCAGATCCCTTTTCTCCAGTTGGACTGCCTGATTGTGCCTCAGTGGGAGAGGATGCACCTAGTCCTGCTGCAACACAGTGTCCCAGGGCCAAGTGGTATGGGGTGGGGCTCCCCTTCACTGAGGAGAAGGGCAGGGGTAATGGGGGAGGGCTTTGTGAGGGTGGGACTGGGAGGAGAGGAGGGAGGGGGGCTGTGATCAGGATGTAAAATGATTAGACAAATTATTGAAAGAAACACAACCACTTCTTTCTTTATGATAGAAAAAAAATCTTTTGATTTGTGGAAAACCTAGTTGCTTTCAGAGTCTGAACATTTGTGACTTTGCATGGAACAAACTAGAGACATTTAACATGTGTAAAACTAATGAAGGTAGGAAATAACAAAATGAAAATATTTATTTTACTTAGAGAGACTATTTTAGTAGATTATATAATACACGTTATAGGAAAATAGGTTTTGGTTGATGAGCAAATAGTTTTAGCTTAAGATCCTGTAAAAACTGCATGGTTCCCCCATTCATTACTTCTGTATTAAGCTAATAAAAGCAACATCAAAGAAAGCTACATTTTAATGGACTCATAATTTCTCCTGTAGTCAGAAAAACTTTGCTTGAGAAAACCGTTTTAAATGTTTAAGTCATTCAGCCAGTATGGAGATTCGTGGCTTAGTTTTCTTACTGTGGGGTTTTAGGCAAATCATATAAGGACTTTATGGCTTAGCTTCTAATGTCTAAAACAAAGACAGTATTTTCACAGTGGTGGGTCTGCATACTTAATCCTTCAATCCCACTTCAGGTCTCACCTCTTCTGGGTAGCCAGCCCTCTCTTCCCTTCCTTTCTCTCTTTTTATCAAGGACGCCATGAAAGGAAGTAGAACGGAAGCAGATCTTCTCTCAAGTGTCCTGTGCTCCTGAGATGGTCTAGCTTGCTCTACTATATAATAAATTTTAACTATAGGGTTCTGTCTTAGGAGTAAGTAGCCTGTGATCAATAACTAGAACTTGGTAGCCACAGAAGATGGCTAATGCCATGTTAATAAGGAGCACATGAGCAAAAATAATAAATAAATAAATAGATAAATAAATAAATAGATAGATAGATTAAATAAATAAATAAATGGCATGAGTTTATAGCATTTGCTATCCTGTAATGACTCCCATGGTTTTTAGTTTTGCAACTTCAGGGAATACATGCAATCCCCTCTCCCAGATTTTACACACACACACACACACACACACACACACACACACACACACACGCACGCATGCACGCACGCACGCACGCACGCACGCACGCACACACAAAACCTTTGTATGATTGAGGTTTTCCTGCAATGTGAATATAATCATCAAGATGTTTGCACACAGACATGCTAATATTTGTATTTGTTTGCATTAAAGTATAAACATTCCATACCCTCTCTTTCTGGTTTGTGAGGTGAAACAATCCTACAATGAAGCTGTAAAAACTGCAGCCTGACCTTTAGCAAACGCCTTTAAGAACAATGAAGATTTCTTTCTCAGTCACTGAGTAAAATTAATCTAAGAGGCACCGTCCATGCTGATGGCTGGCATTTTTTTGTCAGTGCTTGGAGATTTTTTTTTTTTTTTGACATGTGAAGGGCACAGGGTTTAGTACTTTCAAGGGACCCAGAAAATACATTTTTATTGTTCATTTTTCATGGATGGAGACGCTTTACAAAGTTGTTTTATTTTTAAAGCCACTTGCTGTTTTGAATGACGATCTTTTCTTCTCCTTTAACAAAGGGAATGACACTGCGCGGTTGTGTTAGCCTGAAGCACACGGATGGAATCACAGGGAGATGAAAGCCCGGATGGAGGAGGCTTAGGAAGAAAGGGTGTGTGTTTCAGCAAGAGCCATGTTGTGTTTTTTTCTGCCTTTTGAGACAGGGGGAAATTATAGTGCCTTGAAAGTGACTTGGTTGTACTTTGCCTCTGTGTTAGATGGGGATGGAGGGGAGTGTCCTTCCCTATTAACTTCTCTTTTGGTGACACATTTTCTCAACTATAAAGCATCCTCAGCCAATCCTCATGCAAAACCCGTTTTATTCACAGCACAGATCTGTGCTTTAATAGATACTTGACATTTCTGAGTTAAGGGTCCTCAGAGCCTCCTTGCTTCAAGCAGCGATCCTGGTGTGGTTGGTTATAGAGCACAAACTGGCATCTTTCAACACTGTAAGTAGGAGCACTAAGTGTCACTATGTGGTAGTCACATCTGCCTGCTCCTTTCCCTACACTATAAGTGTGTGGAAGAAAAAAAATGTCTGCCAGGCTGTTAACCCCTGCAATCCCATAATTAGATTTAGATCCCAGAGGATCATATTTAAAAAATAATCCTGGACCAGTGCTGAAGAGATAGGTCAGTTGGTAAAGTGTTCACCTTGCCAGCATGAGGAATTGGATTCAATGTCCAGAATCCACATGAAAGGAGACAAGAATGAAAGTGTGTGGTTGTAATCCCAGTCCTTGGGAGGTAGAGATAGCTAGACTCCAGAATTCACTGAGTAGCCAGCTAGCCCACTGAATAAGTTCCAGGCCAATAAGAAACCTTGTCAATGATGATGATGATGATGATGATAGTAATAGCAGTAGTAGTAGTAGCATGGCACCTGAGAGTTAACATCTATAGTTGTTCTCTGGCCTCCAGACTCAAGCGCACTTGCACACACAGAAATTCAGATTGGTGCAGTTCATTTAGGATTGTCTGATGTAGCACAAACACACAGAACTGAACACTTCTGTCAGAGTATAATTTCCAACCAACTTTGCAAGAGAAAGTCTTCATAGTTCACAAAGTCTTTCAAAGTCTCTTCTGCAGTCTTAAATAAATAAGGTAAGCCATGTTGGTGGGAGATTTGATGAGATTGTCTAGAGTTTATTTATCTGACCTATTTCTTTATGCTGGGATAGAAATTACCATGGAATTTTTCTGTGTCCTACATTTATGATACCCATGGATGACCAACACTGGTAGACACCTAATCACCAACTAAGAAGTGTCTAAATCTGGGGAGAGGGTATACGCTTATTTTTCATTTTTTCTTCTTTGTCAGTTCCACACATGTATTTAATGAGTTGAGGTCACTTCACCCCCATTGGTCTGTCTCATCCTCAGTCTCTTTCACACTGACACCCCTCTTCTCAACAGTCCTCCTCCTTGCATGTCTTCTTTCCATGCAACACACCTTGCTTAATTAGAATTGCCTGTAAGGGTGTGTAGGAGGAGTCATTGAAGACTGAGGAATGTATCAGTGGCTGGTTCACCACTGAAGAAAATGTACCCTCACCCAATCACCGGCTGCCAATAGTCCATCTAAGGACATGGTGTATCTATGGTTATGAGTGTTGTGTAGGTAACCACAGCTATAGTGCATTCCCCATGGATGCAACAAGTATGTCGCATCCTGAAAAAACATCCTTTTATTGTACATTTTCCCTTCCTTTGGCCTTTACATTTGTTTTTTTATTTAAAATAAATTATTTTATTTATTTATACCACAAGTGCTGCTCCCCCTCCTGGTCCTCCCTCACAGCGTTCTTCCCTCCATCCTCTGCCCAATTCACCTCTGAGAGGGTGCCCCCCCATACCACCCAGGGGAATTCTGTCTCTATAGGATTAGGTGCATCTCTCCCCTCTTATGAGCCTTTGGGGAGATGGGGCAGGTATCCCATCAGCCTTGAGCTTCTTCATTAACGTTTGCCCACTTCAGTAAGACACTGAGGACAGAATTAACCTATGGATATAATTGGAATGTTTAGACAGCAGTTTGACATCATGACCATTTAGCAAAAAGTAGTAGTAGATCCCCTCCCTATGACTCTTGACACCCCCCACCCCCTCCCCAGACCCAAGCTCTTGGCTAGGTTTTACAGAATCAGGCATGAATTTCCTCTTTTGGCGTGGTAAACCCAGTCTTTAACTAACAGTTATAAATAAGACATGACACAGTACCTTTTCCCCCTTATAGGTTTAAACATATTTCAGACTTGCTTTTAGAGTTACTAGAAAATTTATGTTTAAAATTTATATTATGAGAATCAAGTTGACCTTTCTGGTTTGCATGATTTCCGAGAAACAATACAAACTAGTGTGGGAGGTATGGTATTCTAGCTTCACAGACCACTGGGGATGCTGGCCTAGGGAACTCACATTCCTTGGGTCAGGTATTCCAACTTGTGGAACCAAATAACTGCTGTTGAAAGCTGTGAGAAGGTAACTTTTGTGTCATTAATATGTTCTTCTAATCTCATTCTGTGGAAAGAAAATTAGATATAACAAAAGCACAAGACTTGCCCAAGGTAAGTTGGTATGGCCTAGCTAGGGCCCCAGGCACACTAATATAAAATGGTTATAGCCTCTCTGTGTGCCCACTAGTGATTGAAGACATCTGTAATAAGATGAACTCAATGGTAAGCATCACCTAAGGACAGATGAGTTCATTCTGTCCTCCCTTGTCTCAGCACAAGAAGTCCTGGATCAGACAATACTTTAATGTTCTTATTCCTTTTACAGAGAGAGAACCTCTCAATTTGGCATTTCATTTGCTCCTCATTGTCTTCTTTCATTGTCTACGTGGAGATAAGAGATTCAGTATAGCATCTCTATTTGTTCAAAGACATTTACTAATGCCTGTTCATTTTTTAAATACATGAGATATTGTGCACATAGTGAGGTAGTTCTTATAAAAACCAATCTGATGAAGCTGCTTCTACTGCTCTAGATCCCAAGAACTGTTATTCCAGGCAAAACCAAGTACCATTTCTCAAGTAAACAGCTATGATGTCTTTGTTTTGAGACCTTATTGTGAAAACTTAATTAAAGGCTGGTTTCACAAAAGGTGAAACCTTTTGCCTCCCTTGCATGGCGCGAGGGAGGACTGCAGGTTAGAAGCATTGGCTTGGAGTTGAACCCTTCCTTGCAGGTCAGTGCAAAATGGGCAGATTTCAGTCTGAGTCCATGTTACACAACAAAACACCGAGTTAATTCTACCTATCTGAGTTCTCACAAGATTTTAAGAAAATGCCTTCGTAATGTCCCTATAACACCTAGTACCTGTTAAAAATGTCCATATCTTTTCTCTTCCAATAGTTGATTTCTTTCCTCCCTCAAATAGTGGCCTCTTCTATTTCCATCGCACACATGTCAATTACTCATTCTCAGTGAGCTTTCCAGTTTCCTATTGGGTAAAATGGTTGTCCATTTATAGGTGACGCTCAGATCGACTAGCTCCTGCATTTTATCCCCTTTGAGAAATGTTCTACATTCTCACTGTTTGGCAGCCCTCAGCAATCCTATATCCTGAGTTTTTGGTCAACTCCAGAGAATGCATTTAGTTTTATGTGCATGGGTGCTTTCTCTACACGTATGCCTGTGTGCCAATTGTGTGAATCCACATGGTGACTCACAATGCTCTGTAATTCTAGTGCCAGGGGTTCTGACACCATCTTCTGGCTGCCTGGGGCCTTATATGCACATAGTATACATATATGCAAACAGGTAAATAGTTATATCCATAAAAGAAATAAATCTTTAATGCAAAGTATTTTTCTTTTCTTTCTTCACTTTACATCCAGATCGTCCACCCCCACCCTTCCTTTCCACCCAGTTCCATCCTTACAACTCTTTCCTCCTATTATCCTCTCCCCCTCTCCTCAGAGAAGGGGAAACCCCAACTTGGGTACCACTCCACTCTGGGCCATCCAGTCTCCATCTTCTCCCACTGAGGCCTAGTCAAGTAGTCCAGTTAGAGGAAAGGGATCCAAGGGCAGGTAACTGAGTCAGGGACAGCCTCTGCTGCAGTTGTTAGAGGACCCAAGTGAAGACCAAGCTGCACATCTGCTACAAATGTGTAGGGTTCCTAGGTCCAGGGTCCGCATGCTCTTTGGTTGGTGGTTCAGTTTCCCTGAGCCCCCATGGGCCTAGGCTAGGTGACTGTAGGTCTTCTTGTGGTGACTTTGACCCCCTCCAGCTCACTCAATTCTATCCCCCACTCTTCTAGAAGACTTCCAGACTTCCACCTGATGTTTGGCTGTGGGTCTCTGCATCTGTTTCCATATACTGCTGGATGATGCTTCTCACGATACAGTTCTGCTAGGCTCCTGATGGCAGGCATAGCATAGTATCCTTAATAGTATCAGGGATTGCCTATCTTACATGAGATGCGTTTGGGCCGGTCAGTGGCAGGTCATTCCATCAATTCCTGCTCCATCTTTATCCCTGTGTATCTTGTAAGTAGGACAAATTTTGGGTTGAAGGTTTTGTGGGTGGGTTAATGTCCCCTCCCTTCTCTGGAAGTCCTGCCTGGCCACAGGAGGTGGCCACTTCAGTCACCACATCCCCAGGCTACAGAAGGTGGCCACTTCAGTCACCATATCTCCAGCTGGTAGGAGTCTCAGCTAGAATCACCCCCATAGACCCCTCAGAACCTCCCATCCCAGGTCTCCAGTTACTTCTGGAGATGCCCCTCCATCAATTGCTGTTCCCTCTCCCACACTCCCTCTCCCCATACCTGATCCCTGTTCCCCATCCCCCTCCTCACCCCCTCTCCTACCCAGTTCCTTCCCTCCCTCCACCTCTGATGACTTTTGTTTTCTCTGCTGAGTGAGATTCACATATTACTTAGTTTCCCAGAATAATTTCTTAAATAGTGGCTATCAGTGGTATGTCATATCATGATGGGTCACATTAAGTAAAATATAACTGTGGGGTATTCTATGCACCTACAAATGCCATTTTTAACTTCCCAGGCAAAATGGCTTCATGAAACATGCCTGTAGCTTGTGTGCAGAAAATCCAGCTAGTGTTTGAAAACTGATGGTACATCTTACCATTTGGGTATTTTTAGACATTTTACTTGATTGCCTTAATCCTTGATGTGCTAAATGCAATAAGGATACTGAGCTTGCAGTGATGCAAAGTGTAAAACAAACAAAGTACTTCTTAACACATGGTGTATTGTTGCCTGCTTTTCTCTTACTGCCGAGAAGGCGTGCACTGGGAAATGGAGGCAACCAAGCTAAACCAAAAGAATACAGGAAAAACCATGCATGATCTCAGGTCCTAAGCATGCCCACTGCTGACCTGTTACTGTGGAGTCCTCTGTGTCCTCTGCCTCTCCACCGCCCAGATATTAAACCTAGTCAAATGCTTCCACTGATATTAATGGAAGTTCCATCTAGTTCATTGCTAAAATTGGATCACATGATTTATACTGTTTTTAATCTACTTTTTATAATTATGATATTGCCAAGATTCTAGTTCATTAACTATTCTCTATATCATTTTTAATTGTGCACAGTGGTCTGAAGCATAATTATTCCCGTTTTTTTCCCAACAGTCTCCTGTTACTGGAAAATTAGATTATTTCTATTTTTTTTATTATAAGGAGTGCTGAGATAAATATCATTATAATTTAGGAGGAGTCAAATTCAGGGCACAGGTTCTGGAGATGGGTGCTCTGCGCTCCATGCCTCATGGCCTGTAACCCTGAACAAGCTACCCAGATCTCAGCTCTCTATGAAATAGGGATACGAGGACACTTATTCCTCACAGTCCCTGGGTTAATCCATCTCAAGTCTGCAGAGACTGTGGACACACTTGAGCGTATTTCTGTTTAGACCTTCCCCAAAGTGTGTGATTAAACTCGGTGCTTGAACTGAAGATAACTGGTCAAATTCTGCATCAACACAAAAATCATCTCTGCTTCTTGTCTCAAAAATGTCAGCTCACCCTAGAAGTAGCAGGGATCAGAGGAGAAAGTTGGCTTTTGTACTGTAGACTGTATAACTCCCTGGCAAGTATTTAGGAGCTGACACACAAAGATAGCAAGACAACTTAGAAAGAAAATCATGTTCGAATGCCACCAGGGCTCCTGCGCTCTGGTCATTCTCCTGTGGTCGTGGTCGTCCCTCTGTGGACTTCTGTGTGTAAGCTCTGCCCTCACCCTCAGCTCATGTTGACACAGGGCTCACACTGTGGGGTCTGTGTATTGGTGGCTTTGTAGGAAAATACAGCCCCAGGCAGGGAGGCTGTCACTTCAAAGCATGCCATAGTGCTTAGACACAGCCAGGAAATTAACCATGTCGGCATATGATATTTCTTTGAAAGCCTGCATCTCTCTCTCTCTCTTTTTCTTTCTTTCTTTTTTTTTTTTTTTTTTTTTTTTTTTTTTTTTTTTTTCTTTTGAGATCATTCCAATTTCTTTTTTTTTTTTTTTTGTCTTTTTTTTTTATTTGATATAATTTATTTACATTTCAAATGATTTCCCCTTTTCTAGCCCCCCCCACTCCCCGAAAGTCCCGTAAGCCCCCTTCTCTTCCCCTGTCCTCCCTCCCACCCCTTCCCAGTTCCCCGTTCTGGTTTTGCCAAATACTGTTTCACTGAGTCTTTCCAGAACCAGGGACCACTCCTGCTTTCTTCTTGTATCTCATTTGATGTGTGGATTATGTTTTGGGTATTCCAGTTTTCTAGGTTAATAACCACTTATTAGTGAGTGCATACCATGATTCACCTTTTGAGTCTGGGTTACCTCACTTAGTATGATGTTCTCTAAAACCGAACAACTCTTTTTTTTTTTTTGATGAATTAGCTATTTCTATTATAAGCTCATTCCTATAATAAGGGGGATGTGTTAAGGTTTTCCTTTCCTTTCTTTTTTCTTTCTTTTTTTCTTTCTCTTTCTCTTTCTTTCTTTCTTTCTTTCTTTCTTTCTTTCTTTCTTTCTTTCTTTCTTTCTTTCTTTCTTTCTTTCTTTTTTGGTCAAATTCCAGGAAATCAGAGCTTGAGCCCTCCTGCCTGCTTTTCTGAGAAAATGTTGAGTGGGATGTAGGAAGGCTCCTGGAGAACAAGGATGGGTCCTGTTTCCTCAGTACCTACCTCTTCTTCAAATTGCTCCTCTCATGGCTTTATAAATCACATTCTGTGATTTGCGTGTGTCTAGTCCAACTCTTATCACAGCATCACAGTGGAAAATAGGCCCTACAATAATTCATCATAGGTTTTAAAAATATTTTTAAATACAACCTTGGTATGTTATCAAGGTAATTTTATAAGATAAAATTGTCTTTTATATCTGTCTGCTTGCTTTTACTTGAGCATGAGAGGAGACAGGTATTGAACCTGAGGCTCCCACAACTTGAGGAAGCTATGAAAACTGGAGAGAGTCTAGCAGAGGAGAAAATACAAAGTCCCGGAGAACTGAGTATTTGATATGAGTATTTGAGTTGCAATGTGTAGTTCACTAAAGAATGGGGTCAAGAGATGGCCAGATGGTTCAGTCAGAAAGGGGCTTACCCTGCAAGCATGAGGGCATGAGTTCTGATCCCCAGTTCCATGTAAGAAGACAGATACAGCAGTGAATGCCTAAGGCCAGGATCACAGAAAGAATGGATCTGAGGGCTCACTGGCCAGTCAGTTTAATCAATCCCTGAGCTCCAGATTCAATGAGAGATCCTGTCTCAACAAAACACAAACCAAAAACAAAGGCACCATCGCAATAGAGAAGTTACCCACATCAGCCTGTGACTCCCACACACAGATATGTGTGCCATACCCCACAGAGCACAGAACAGGGTTAATGTTACCATCATGCACCAGAAATAAGACCATTTGTAACAGAATAGGAATCAACTAGGCTGTTTGAGGATTAAACAGAAGAAATGGATTTTTGAAAGGGATGGTGGATTTTTCTTGGGTAGAATTAAGATTTCCCTCACTACTGATGATTATGAAACAACGAACAAGTAACACAGGACCTTACTTCAGAAGACTTTAAAAACAGGACGCTTGTCTCCACCTATGATAAGGCACCATGTATGTACAGTTTTAAAATGCTACTGCTTTCTTTTAAGACTAAAACTTAACAGTTTTAAAATTTCAGTGTCCTAAACTGCGAGCGACAAAAGGAAGAACAGATATGAATAATAACTAGGTTTGGATCTTATTCTAGAGTTAGCACCTAATCTTATTTTGCAAAAGAAGATTGTGCACTCATAGGTAATTGCTTTCCTCATCTGCTTTAAGTTCAATAATTCTCGCTCATTGTTTTTTAATTCTGTTAAAGTGTGTTTATTAAAATACTAATGAGACCAAAGCCGTGCTGATTTAAAATGGAATTATTCATTTAAACCTTTTGCTGTTATGAAATCCACGGTAGATTATGCTGTTGGAAGATGGAGCCTATGCTTCTGGTGAGTTGTTCACCACATGCTCAACACTGTTGTTTTTCAAAAACGTTATTCCAGGTCTGTTGAACTTGGAGTTATCCATAAAGGCAATTCACCCTCAGAGTTCTCAATGGTGTGTGTACTCCCTGGTGACAGCTATGGTATCCAATAATAAATGAAAGCAGTTGGGTGACATGTACCAAGGAGGGTGTATTTGTGTCCCTCTTTGGGTTTCAGGCTGGTTGGGTTGGGGCTGTGTCCCTCCACCGACCCGCTGTCACACTCACTGATGTCTACTGAACAGTCACCCTTATTATTCAAACCTGCACATAAGTACATCCTTCAGTTTCTTCTTCTCCCTTTTGCTTTGTGTGTGGCTGCCTGTGCCTGTTAACTTTTGGTCTGGGGTCTGTTTTCAGTTCTAGGTTGGATGTACTTTTTAAATGGGCCACACCTTTTATTCCACATCTCTCTTTGGGAAGGTCCCTGGGTTTACCAAGTGACAAAAATTTTGACTGTTTGTATCTTTGCAAACCCAGACTGCAGAAGGGCCAGACAGATCTTAAACAGCCTAGCTTCTGGTCCCGGCTTCCTTTCCCTGACACGTGGTGGGTACAGGCAGTTCCTACTAATCTGAGCAGTTGCTCTTCTTCCTGTTCTGTCTCTTTGCCTTTCCTTTTCAGTCTCTCACTGCCTTTTTCTCACACCAAGGATGGCTCCATCTTTTCTTCCTTGAAATCCTTCAACTGCGGTCCCTTGCACAAAAGACACGGTCCATCAGTACAAACTGCTCACCCTCAGCGTCTCCCTACCCCCAGCCTCTTTTCTCCTGCCGTTGCCGTTCCGTTGCTGTTGCGTCTCTCACTGGCCCATTCATTACCATGGCCACGTCAAACTCCATACTCTGGGCTTAGTGAACAGGAAGAGCAAAGTCTCAGAGCTTGACAAGAACATGGTAATGCGTAGGCGGTGGAGTGGTGCCATGGAGGCAAGTACCCTGAGCCCCAGCGCGGTGCAGCTCTTGATGCTGGAGCCTGGATGCTCAGTTTAAGAAGGATGATGAGGCTGAGGATGTAGTGACGTCAGCAGAGTGTTTGCCTAACATTTAGAAAGCAGAATTCAATCCCCATCTGGTGTGGTGGCTCCCATCTGAAATCTCAGCACTCCCGAGGTGGAGGCAGGAGGATCAGAAGTTCAAGGGCATCCTCTGATACATAGCTTAAGGCTACCCCAGGAGACAGGGAAACTTTATCTTTAAAATAAACAAACAAATAAACAAATCCAGCCTCGTGTTTACACTCTTGATACCCTCCCCTTTTCTTCCTCCTAGCCTGTGATGGTGATCACTGGGGGCCTCACTGCAGCAGCCGGTGCCAGTGCAAAAACAGAGCTTTGTGTAACCCCATCACTGGGGCTTGCCACTGCGCTGCAGGCTACCGGGGATGGCGCTGCGAGGACCGTTGCGAACAAGGCACCTACGGTAACGACTGTCACCAAAAATGCCAGTGTCAGAATGGAGCGACCTGTGACCACATCACTGGGGAATGCCGTTGTTCACCTGGGTACACTGGAGCCTTGTAAGTTGGTGTGCTGTGAAGTCACACTGCAGATACTGTGTGCCTTGACTTGCGTTGCTGCCTCAACTGCTACTGCTGGGTTCAGGGTTCAGGGTCCAGGCACCTCACAGATGGGAGTAACAGCTGCAGAGGCCACTAGGGCCCCCTGATGCTTGAATTGAATGCTAGAGTTCAGCCAAGATGTATGGACCAGCCTTGAGGCTCATCAGATGGTGTATGAATGAGGGTATTTGGGGGTTACCATTGCAGGTGTGGATTTCTATTGAAAATTTCCCACAATTCCATCACTATCTAGAAATAGATAATAGTGGTCCAGGTGGCTCTGCTCTTGTGGTAATTAACTGGATATATCTAGGTGGATCCAGAGCCTGAGAAAGAAGACTGAACTGTTTGCAAGGAATGAAAGTCATAAGTGTGAAAGGTCATCTGGACCTTTGGTGCTCATGGTCACACGTATTTCATTATGCACATAAAAGTGCATATATCACATCTACTAGGACTTATTGTGCAAGTTTTATTGTTATTGTTATTGTTATTATTATTATTATTAAACACTAAAGTCACTCCTTAATCTCCATGACTTTATTATTTTGGGAAGGGCATTTTTTTGGCTTGCTTCTGTTAACAGAATTTTTAAAAAGCAGTATTTAGCAAAAAAAAAAAAAAAGAGTAAGAGATAGAAAAATCTTCTTCCCTTACTGAGAAAATTATACTTGTAAATCACAGAACTAATAGTTGTGGAAATGTAGCTGATTAGGTAAATATGTCCTGCTGACAGTGCTAATGTCTGTAAAGTAGAGCTTAAGGAAAAAACAAAAAACAAAATAAAAACAAAGACCGCACTAGCCTAGAAAGCCCCAGTTTTCAGAAGAATAGATTATTGTCTCAAACTGCTTAATTGTTAATATCACTATTGTGGGTTTTCATCAAGGTCAACATTAAACAGGGCTGTAGGAAGCTGGGAGGCATTTAATAGGAGCAAACCAAGGTGGTTTAGTGGGGAAGGTGGAAGGACGATGGGATTGAAGGAGGGTGGGGGCTCCTCACTCCAAAGAAGAGGATGCTGAACACTGATTGTAACTACACACACAATTGGGAGCCTGTGGACAGTCAGATCCTCTTTCATGTCAGAACAAACTTCCCAGGGAAAGCAGCTGGCACTCCAGCTCAAGAGCTTTGTCAGACACCCAGGGAAAGGGTGTCTTTCCTTCCTGGAGTCCTAGAACAAGAGGGCTTTCCCTCCACTTGGAAATTCCCCTGAATGGATGGTTGGGAGTTCATGCAGTGTGAGCCTAAAGGCCTGCGTTTGCATCTCTAGCATCCACAGAAAAGCCAGGTGTGGTCTTTGGTGCCTGTAACCCTGGTGCTGGGAACCAAGGGAGGGAAGAGACAGAGGGTCGCTGGGGCTTGGCGGACACCGTCTAAGCTATAGTCTGCAAGCTCTGAGTTCAGTGAGAGACCCTGTCTAAGGGAAGAGGGTGGGGACTGGCAGAGGACAGCCTGCATCTTCCCTGACCTCCTACATGCATATGGGCAAGCGCGCGCGCGCACACACACACACATACACACACACACCACACAGAGGGGGGGGGTGCAAGGAGAGAGTGCAAACCAATACAAGGACCCATGCTCCATCCGGATACTTCCATCCACTCTGATTAATATTCTGATTAAATTAATAATTAATGATGAGGAAGGTTGTATAGTTTAGAATTCTGGACGATATTATGTCTGTGAATCTGAGGATCCTTTACCTGGATAAATAACAGTATCTCTGGTTTCATTTACATCCCTCAGCTGTGAGGATCTTTGTCCTCCTGGCAAACATGGCCCACAGTGTGAGCAGAGATGTCCCTGCCAAAACGGAGGGGTGTGTCATCATGTCACTGGAGAGTGCGCTTGCCCTTCTGGCTGGATGGTAAGTGTCCCTTCCACCCCCACCTCCCAATAATCACACATTTCAGGACGCAAAAGAGAATATCATAAGGAAACTTTAGCACAAAGGCACGTAGTGGCGGCTGTCATTTCCACATTGGGAATACACAGCCATTTAAAAACAAATCTCCCAGTCCAGAGAGGCCAGAAGGTGACTTCATCCTGTGCTTGTCTGTAGAGTGTATTAAGAGCCCTTGTGGAAGCAATGATGACCATGCACTGTTCATTCCCCCCAAAGAAGAAAAGAAGCACTTATCTGATCTCACAAATGACAACAACCTATAAACACTGAAATTATTTAACAACTGTCTTCACAATTGTATCCATAGACTCCACTGTCTATGATAATGTCCTTCTTAACAGGATACGTGTCACATGAAAGTATTAGGCTGTCATATAAATCTGAAGAAACACTGAAGTAAATCATGCAGACCAAGAATTGTAGAACTTTCCAGAGAGTGTCAGGAAAAGCCTTCCTTGACAAAGCTTCCCAGACCTTAAACATAATGCTTTTTCTTTATGTAGTACTTCTATAGGCTTACTGCTATGTGGGATACACAGCATGAAGGCATTATTAATTGTACATGTGAAGCCAGAAAACAGAATTAGTTCTCATCCTTTTGAGTGGTCTATGCATGTCTGCTTTAAGAAAGCAGTGTCTTACAAGAGCAGTCATTACCATGTCTGACTAGGACCTCTTCTTGCACAGCCTCTAGTGACTTGTAAGAGTCAGGTTCACTAGGACTCTTAGGCTCTTTCTCTGCTTTGTTCCTCCAGAGCTGTGACTCACGTGATTGCCCACCTCTCTGTCTTAGCCTCTTGTCTTCTGCCTCTTCAGCAACCATCTCTCCCACTTCTCTCACTGAAGGGCTCTTCCTATGCTATTTCTTCTATGGGAACTTCTCTCAGACCCATGACTTTAGCAGTCATCTGCAGCTGGGATCTTTATCTTACCTTCCCTGAGCCCAAATGTGATTTGTAACTACCCTGTTAGTTGCTCCAACCTTGGTAGCCTAGAGTCTCAATGTCACCGAATGTCCGGGCTTTGTTTCAGCCATACTTTCTACAGGCAAATATGCGGAGTAGAATTTACCCGAATTACTCTTTATTGCAAGCAAAGAACATAGGTGTGGACCTTAAGATATAAGGGAGAGTTTTGTCAAGACTACCGTGGCATATGTACAATGAGCTGATCAGACCCACGGTGAAGGCTTGGCCAGAGTCTGATTTTTTTAAGCAAAGTGTAAGAACTAGGTAAGAAATGGAGTTAGAGGGTGCAACATTTTGTCATGGGCCAGTGGGTTGTAGGAAGCTGTGGAAAGATCACTGAGGTGTTTTGAGCAGGCCCAGCAGAGCAAGTGTTCGGAAACTAAACCTACCATATATATATATATATATATATATATACGTATGTATATATATCAGCCCTCTGGATCTGAGTGCAAGTCAACATTTCTCAGAAGTCCAAGTAGAAGTGTCAGATTATCTTCGAATCCTTCTCTCAGCTCCTGTATTCAGCCTTCTCCTAAAACTAGCTCTTAAAGGCTTCTTGGCAAGGGAACACTCTTGCCACGGTGGCAGTGCTCAGGGAGCTCCAAGATCTTCCAGTGAGGAATTGAAGGCATTTCACAGCTAGGGCCTTTGAGTTGCCTCATCTTGAGGTGGCAATGTTTCCTTGATACCTGAAGGTTATGATATGAGAAAGTTGTAGCTACAGCCTGGAACTATGAGTTCAGGAGGCAGACAGATGAATCCACTCAATGGGCCATCAGAAGCTGCCCTCAACCACTTCCTCTAGGCTACAACAGATGTTTCTTAAAAGAAGCTTCCAGCCATTTTTTTTTCCTCTGTGGATAACTGAACTCCCAACTTAAAATTTTCCTTTACAACATATGTATTGCTGTGTTAGATGTCTCCAAAGGTGAACTGACCTTCCTATCACACACACACACCCCATATTTATCAGCTAATAACACCCTCATCATCATTCAGCTGGTTGCTCTCTCACTAGGCTTTTCAAATCCAACATTTCAACAGCATCCCTGGACATCACAAAGGACCATTATGGGCCATTAGAATTAGACCCCGAGAAAGTGAGCATTTGCATTAGACCCCTACCACATACAAAACCTTGGTCAGCTGTTCACTGGTCCTTGGTCCATCGTTCCTTCAGCAATGTTATTGTATTCCATCAAGTGCAGTGGCATGTACTAGCACTGAGTGATCACAGCTATCTTTCTCTCTGTTCTCCTTATCACCCAGGGACTGACCAGGCAAAGGTCACTTTGATACCCAGTGCTCAGCACGATGGCTGGCATGCAGATGATTTCCAGTTAAATATTAACCTGAGTCATCTCTCAAAAGTTTTTATGGTTCCAAGGGCCTGTGGAAGACTCTTTCCTGTCTGTGGATAGCTAGAAACCACCAGAGGGAACTTAATTAGCTCACCAACTGCCTTTGTGGGTAGCCAGTAGTTAGAGAAAATGTATTTCTTACTCTATCCAGAATAAACATTTAGCAAACCATCTGGTGTTCTAGCTAGGCTCCAATTTCAGAGTACACACAGTCTGTCCCTTTTGAAAGAGAGGATAATGAAAAAACATTAGGGAAATCCCATTGTATTATACTGTTTGTACTAATTATCACTCCAATAAATATTCTATTGATTATAACTCCAATAAATCAGAGGCCGTAAGCCCAAGTTTCAAGTTATACAGTGAAGTAGAAAACAGTGGGGTATTTCATGGATAGACTGAGTACTTGGTGTCATGTCTTACTTTCATAGGCCCACAATTGCAATACATATGACTGTGCTTCCTAAGGATAGCTCCTAGGGTAAGAAGAACTGTCCTAGTGACTTATTTGGGTTTTCTCCTCAGGGAATAAGTTTACCTCAGAAATGTTTATTGGACCTGCATATTGGAAAATATGTCTTTTCTTCTGACATAAAAGTTAACCCTGCAGAAGTCTTTTTTAGGCGATGTTATTGTTAATTCAAGTATACAAACTTTTAATCTTATGCTATATTAATATTATATCATAATTATAATACTATACTATGTTAAGAAAAGAACCTAGTGATAGAGTTTAGCATCTAGGGAAGCAATCAGATGCTCTGTGTACACCAGATGCTGCTACTTACGTAGGGACGCTCAGTGAGCATGGTTGATTTATGGTGTGTGTAAGGCTCAGGGAAGAATACTGAGAAGGGTTTATAGCTTACTTAGGTCACATTAATGGTTTTATGTAACTTTAACTTAAAGTTTAGCTTTTAATATGAAAATTTCTTAGGATCACTCTTCTGGTGTCTTTGAATGTATCTTGAGATATAGTCTCATTGAGGTCAGATTGAGTCTCATTGAGTCAATAGGTCAGATTGGAATTTCTCACATTTTGAAGATGGTGAACTTTTTTGTGTTCTGAAATACCCTTCATCTAATTGTCTCACAGCTCTGTCCCCAAATCCCTCCCTCCCTCCCATTCTTCTGTCCCTGTTTCCTTCCTCTGCCTTCCCTGGTGCTGGCTGGTGGCCCATCTAATTTTCTAAGTCTCTTTGAATTCAGGGCACAGTGTGTGGTCAGCCCTGCCCCGAGGGTCGCTTTGGAAAGAACTGTTCCCAAGAATGCCAGTGCCACAATGGAGGAACCTGTGATGCTGCCACAGGCCAGTGTCACTGCAGCCCAGGATACACAGGGGAAAGGTAAGGGCACAGTTGTGTTTCTGACTACTCATAAGTAATAAGATTCTAATCACTCTAATTAGAAGGAAAGTTTGGTGAGTCCAGAGAGCATGCTCAGTATCATGTGCCTATAACTGCTATCTAATATTTCAGAAGCATCCATAAAGTCTAAAAGTGTACTAAAACCTTTATTCTCATGGAGTGTATAGAGACCAAGTCACAGAACAATAGTGTATTGGAGGAAATCAGAGAGACATTAGATAAAAGACAATAAAACATCAGCTGATCAGAACCAATGATGAACATGTCATTTTGAAATGCTGAGTATTTAGCACTTTACATTTGCAGTATTTTTAGATAGATTTGAGATATGACATATGAGGAAAGGGATGCAGTGATTGACAGGTTGATTTTCAAATGGAACATGTACTTACTGCCTTATATAAAGTAAAGCTTCCTCTTCATTTCCCAAAATATCCTTAAGAATGTTAGTCACTGGGGATGGAGAGATGGCTCTATGATTAAATGCATACTGCCTTTGCAGAGAATCTGAATTTGGTTCCTAGTGTCATGTCAGATGGTTCATAAATACCAGTAACCCTTGTACCTCTGGCCTCTGCAGGAACTTACACTCAAACCACACACAGGCACGTGTGAACACACATTAATCATCATCATCATCATCATGATCATCATCATGATCATCATCTAAGTAAAATAATGGTCATTGCGTTTATAATATTGCGTGGAGGTGACTGCATCCGTTCTGTGGGAGAACTTAGAACTCTGTGAGCCGTGCGAAGCAGAAGCAGACGGGTGATTTTGCTCTGTCTGTGCTCCTGCAGCTCTTCCATGCATAGTTGCCACTTCCCGTATTAAAGGGCAAAGTGTTACCTCAGTGGCTCTTCTTGCCCTGCCTCTTCAACTTTGCTCTAGGTCCTAGGAGACTGGACAGCTAAGTTCATTGCCTACGGCGTAGAGTCAGAGTACGGGGACCTGAGAGGCAGACATTGTAAGAACAAAGAGCCCATGTCCTTGTAATGCTGAGGCAGGGCACTTCTCCTCCAGCATGTGATAAAATTTAGTAAACTGAAGGTTCTGGAGCAGTCCCAAAACTTATCCACAAAGCTTTTGTGTCTGAGAGGTGTGCAGGAACTGGACAAACTCTAACAGTTCTGCGTTTGGCTAATAGCTAGGAACACTGTATAATTACACACCACTGTATTTTAATGATGTATGTAAGCTATAAAGGCCTTTTTACCCTAGTCTTTTTTTTTTAATTTCCTAATTTCTAGTTTAATTTTATGACTTTTGATTAAATACTATGAGCTTCCCCATCTCTCCAGGCAGTCTCTGCATTGACTTATTAAATGCATTTTCTAAGTATTTTGTACTTTAAAATTATCTTTAAATTTCTAACTGGGTATTTCCTAGATAAAGGAAAACTTGCTTTCAGATATTTGCTTATTAATTTAATCCTTACTTTACCAATTTTTAAATTAATTTAAATGTTTTAAGCAAAGACTGCAATCATTTAGTTTTGCAATATTAGTGTCCGCCACCAAAGAGTGGTTTCAAAATATTTCTAACGATTAATTCACTTCCTTATTTTACTTATTTGAAGCTATGAATTGCTGCTGGCCAATAGGAGGTCAGTGTGGGAATTCTTCCTTGTACTGCATTATCGGAGATGGCTTTGAGTGCTTATATGTCTGCTGTTTCCGGTTACTTTGCTACCCAGTGTCTCTTTTCCAGTCCTTCCTTTTGTTAAGGTCTTTGGTTAGAAGTGCCCACTTAATTAATTAAAAGCCATTTTGTTGTTTGTGAATACAATTACATAATTTCCTTTTACTGTTTTGATGTATGAATTATAGACACCTTGATTATCCATTTTACAATGTAGCACTGGGCTACTCCACGTGACTTTGCGATCCACAGCCTAGCTCCAGGTTATAAGCTGTGCTTATACATTTATATGACAGAAAACAGGATCAGGAAGAGGACAGGAACAAAGCCAAGCAGAATCTAAAGCAGTATTTTATATAGTGTTCTAGACTCTAGAGATTTTAAATTTAAAAACAACACAAAAGCATCACACCCGCAAGTCCAGCGAACATGTGCTTAGCGAGTTTGGAACACAGGGGAAGAGAAGAACAGCAAAAATTTGAAACTTGAGGAGGGAAAAAATGAGTTGGGATGGGAGAATTGTTCTGCGCAAGCTTTTGTGGGGCGTTGGCTATGGATGCCCTGTGGTCACTGTTTTCCCATTTCTGTTCTTGCCTCTGTTTTAAGTTATTAACACATGCAATTCATGGGATGCAGAAAGCACATCTGTGTCTATGAAAGACACAGGGAGTGGCTGTGGGCAGTTTGTGGCAGGAGGTGGGGAGGAGGTTCAAGGGTGGGGATCCTTAGTGTCCCTTCATCTTGAGATGTCTGGAGACGTCAGTGAGCCTGGAGGATGAGGAGAGGCTGCTCCACAGCGGTTGCCAGCACAGGCAGCTGCCAGCAAATACACCCAGGATGTGGGGCCACCACCCCACCACAGGGAAACAAGTGGTGAGCCCTGCAGGCTGGCAGGACGACAGAGCAGATGACAAATAGGAGGCTTTGAGGTCTGTGGAAAGACCCAAAAGACATTGTGGTAAGGAGACACCATCCAGTGAAGTTGTCGAGAATCAGGGGAAGATGATCTGAGATCCTCACAAACCTCTGCTTGAAGATGCTTTAAAATGCGCTAAGGGTGTGTCACAGGATCACCCTCTGGTTCTTTGATGCTAAAGCATGGCCCGTGGCTTAAAAGAGTGCTCAGTGAGTATTCACAACTCAGTAAGGGAGTCTGGAATAGTGAACTCCAAAGACAGCTCTGCCAGACTGTGTTCTGCATGATTCGGAAAGCAAGGAGAAGCAGGGATACAGGGTCGACGTCAGAAGCTGCAGCCCAGGAATGCAGTCCTGGTCTTCAATGCTGGGCCACTCTGTCTCCGCCACTGTGGAAGAGTTGGCTCTTTCCCACTTCCATTAGCATTCTCTCAGAACAGCAGGTCCAGATGTTACAGAGGCAGGCTGCTGGGCCTGGAGTCCAGGTCTGAGGAAGAATGTGAGTTTTAACCACAGAAGCATGATTTCCCTCAGCTATTCCGGTCACTCTGGGAAGTGCGATGCTCCCTCCAAAGGACAAGAAGGAGCTGCTGCCCTGACTTCAGCCTCAAGTTCACAGTGTGACACAAAGTAGTGATCAGAGTGATATTGGTGTAAGGATGTGCCTGATTAATTAGTGTTGTGTCAGGTTTTGTCTACTTAATGATCATCCCTTTTCCTTACTCCAAATACACCATTAGAATTTTTTCTTCTTTTCTTTTTAATAGAAATAGTCTCCTTTTATTAAAATATCAGTAGTTTAATAGAAATCGTTTCTACATTTCTTTTCTGGTCCATTTTTATTACCCTCTGTTATTTCTCTGCCATCATTCTTAAGAAAAAATGTATTACAGATTCCTGAGATAGCCCTTCTTTTCTCGTGGTACCATAACAGCAACTTTAATGGTTTGAAAGGGAAATGGTGATCTTTTAGATGCTTATTTAAATAGAAAATGTTCTGTATACCCAGAATCATCACACTGTACCTTATACACATGTACAGTTATAACAGTGATTTAAAAACCACAGGAAAAGTCTCTACTAGAAAGCTGCCCTCTGCTTGAGTTTCCGAGGTGGACCAACCTAACCATGATTGACAAAAAGGTGCTGCGGTTCTGACAAGAACCTGTTGCCATACCTATGACTTAGAGAACAAACCCAAGTAAATTCATTCTGCATTTACACTAGAAACTACTAGATCTTTAATTAGAAGCTAGAAAGATAAATACAGGCCAGGACCAGCTAGTATATACTTTGCTTTCCAAGAGAAGGAAAACACTGTGCCAACTCACAATGAGTCCGACACATTAGTTCCCTATGACAGGGTAACATAACTTTCCTAGACATTTGACTTCCAACTTCCTTTATATCATTCTTAAACCACATTAAAATCAGTCAAATAACCCAAGATCCAGCCTTTTCCTGATTAACATGATTAACACTTAGGTATTCACTGTGTCTTGGGAGTGGGGTGGCGCATGGAATCTGTGGGGGAGGTGGTCAGAGAACAACTTGAGAGAGTCCGTTCACTCAATCACATGAATTCTGGGATCGAATTCAGGCTATTAGATGTTTTTTTTTTTCCCCACTGAGACATCCCATTAACTCAAAGTTTAACATTTTGTTTTGTTTATAAGTTTACGGAAGAGTGTAAGGAACTGGTAATTTTTTTTAATCATTTTTTCCCCCACTGGCGTTGAGTTGCAAGGATATCTTGTCAGACATACTTTGAAGCTATCTTGTCAGCCTTTAGTAAAAGTCTGGATCAGGTAAATCACTGGACCTCACAAAGTCTTTCTTTAAAGTGTACCTTTTAAAGGAACAAATCAGATGATTTTAGTTTGTAAAAGCATCTTGAAGGTTAAAAAACATCAATGGCCTTTATAAAAATACTATGGTCTGAAAAATAGCTACATTCATTCATGTGTAGCTCTAAAGTCTACACTTGAACTCATTTGAAGAATTCATTCAACTGCTCCAGAATTTCTCTTGTGGTTAAGCACTTTGTGGCATCGTGCTAACAAGTGCCCTTGGAGAGTTCTAGTAGCAGTGAAACCTACTTTTTGCCCCCCCAACCCCCACTTTTCCCCATCAAATTTAGTGCACACTAGAGCCAGAGTCAACTAGCAAAATGTCAGAAGATTCCCAAGCTTTCCCCTTTGTACTTAGAATCCCAATATTGATGCTCACCACACCCTGTCACTAGAATTGTGCCCACCTGGTAGAAGGGCTGTTTCTCTTGGAACTGCTTCTCTGCCGTTGCTTTTAAGCATCTCTTGCTGCTTACATGGTTTAGATCTGGAAAACACAATACTGACCTATATACATTTTTTTAAATCAGAGTCTGGCATGACCGGAAAGCCACAGGGAAAGTGGCTGCTGAGACACTGTCCCCTACTGTGATGTGTGTGTGCCACTAGATGAGACAGTATTTCTGCCTTCTTGGCACAATGCTCCCAGTCCCTTCACCTCTCCAAAAAGAGATTTGGCTGGCCCCATTAACTATTCATGCCTTCCATGGAGTAGCTGGGACTCCATTCATTCCTCCGGGGATCAACTTCCCACTTCAACTATTTCTTCTTTGTTAAAAAGACTCTAAGGTGAAATTTCAGGGTTGATTTTTGTTTTCCTTACCACGTTGCAGCACTTTACAACAGAGGGCAATATTCCACTTCCCCAAAAACGTTGTTAGAAAACTCCAAGCCTTGTCATAACCTACAAACTTGGGTAGAGGGCATCTTATTTCGGAAGCTCAGAATTCCTCCAGTCTTTGTATTTAGTTCTCCCTGCTACAGAGTGATCCATCTTACTTTTTTTTAAAAACCTATAATAGAATAAATAGGAATACTATGGGGTCACAGAGCATGTCAACCTGTATAGTTAGGCCCCTTTGAAACAACTCTTGGTCTCTTGTTTGAACAGGTGTCAGGACGAATGTCCTGTTGGGACCTATGGAGTGCGCTGTGCTGAGACCTGCAGGTGTGTCAATGGAGGGAAGTGTTACCATGTGAGCGGCACATGCCTGTGCGAACCAGGCTTTGCAGGTGAACTTTGCGAGGCGCGCCTGTGTCCCGAGGGCCTGTACGGCATCAAATGTGACAAGCGGTGCCCCTGCCACCTGGACAACACTCACAGGTGAGTACCAGCTGCCTCTGGAAAAGCATTTTCTATTCGAGTTTTCACTTGAGGGACTGAAAGCCCATGTTCAAAGGCTAAGGTTATTGGTTGTGGTTAGATATTAAGTTATTTCATCTATCGATGGGGACTGCTAAAAGTCATTTTTCCCCCTGAGATTAACAGAACTTTCCCCTAAAAAGAAGGCTCGTGTGACGTTCCATTAGAAGCGAAGATACCGTGGAGAGGTGGGCTAAGCCAACCTCAGGATGTAAAAACATCATGTTCACTGAGCATTGTTTGAGCATTCATAGAAGGAAAAGCTACAGAGAGGAAGTGGGAGGGTTTGGGAAAGCGCTTCACATGTGGCTGTCACATGTGGAATCGCTTTCAGAACTGATTGCTCTAACAAAGAAACAGAAAAAAAAAACTCACCTCACAGGGGTCTTTCAGCTCAAAAATCTCTCCAAAAATTTGGGAACAGGAAGCTATAATTCTGCCCACCCTATCGTGCTTGTCTGTCTCTGAAAAAGTATCTTCCCACCTATTCCTGTCTTTGCCCTCCTCCAAGGATCAGATAGATATGACTTGGCATTCCCAGCCCAGTTGCAGACTTCTGGAAAAGATGAATTTGGCAAAAATGTAGTACAGTATACAATAATTCAGATGTTAGCAGAAAGAATTTTGTTCACATTCAGGGCAGATGGTACCACATTTATATTTAGCCATATCAAATCCACAAAAGCTACAGGGACACAGAGGTATGTGGTTGGTCTATTCTTTACAGCATTACTAGGAACAGAAGAAAACTCTACTTTGTGTTGTATTGGTGTGTGTGTATGTGTGTGCGCGTAAGTGTGTGTGTGTGTAAGTGTGTATGTGTGTGTGTGTGTGTGTAAGTGTGTAAGAAATATATGCTCCAAGTGATTCATGTTACTTTGCTGTGGTCAACTTTGGATCTCCATTGAAACATATTGTTATCTCTTATATGAAAAATTTAAATATTTAGGTAATAAACTCTCTGCAAAAAATTATTTTTCAACTTTCTGGTATATAAGGAGCTGGCACAGTTAAACACAAGCCATGTGTTGGGCTTCCTTTATCACAGTAAGGTAAGTCTCAGGTAGCCTCATCGCCAGTGGACTATACTGTGTATTGAAACAGATGAAATCTAATAATGCAGAAAATCCAGGAAAAAAAGAAAGCAAAAGAAGACCTTTGTTTTGAGGGAAACTAGAGAACCATGGAGACTTGGCTTTTGGTGATTTTAGATGCAGGGGGGAGAGTAATTTTTTTTCTTTATCACTGGTCTGTGATACTTTTGACAGAGGCCCCATCAGACTAATGTACACGTGGCTAACAAAGTAGATGAGATTGTTTAACAATTACACAGATCAAAGCCACACTGAAATGATGTGTATCAAATATTCAGAAGATTTAGAAACAAGTCAGATGCCCTTATTCATGAAAGCTATTTTAAAAGATTAGCTTTTACAGATTTCTATTAAAGCTAGATAAATACGGATTACATGAGTCTATCGTGTTGGATGCACCGTTGGAGTCGTCTATTAATTCTCATATCTTGAGCATCCCTGCAAACTGCTGGGCCATTTAGAGATAAGAAAGGGGGAGGGCATGTGGAATCAGTGCTTTAATTGAAAGCCTAATTTGTTCCCTTATCATCTAATGAAGTGAGCAGAGATTTGCCGTTATATATAATTCATGCAATAAATGTATCCAAACCATTTCTGTGTGATTAATAATATATCTAATGCAATGTTTACAGTTTACATGGTCTTTAGGCTCTGTGATATATGAGCGCCACATATTTGAGGAGGGGTTAGTATAGGCTAGCATTAGTTAATAATAAACAAATAATACCAAATTCAGTAGCCTTGGGCCATCATGTATTTTCTAGCCAATGACTTCTTACTGTGTGGCTTAGGGTCAGTGTGGGAGTCTCTTCTGCTATTTGCCGTAGTAGAAGTTCTCCTGGCAGATCTGCTGGAAGCTGATTGGTCCTGGAAAGGCTCACTTTGTGTTTGGTGTTTGGCTGGATGATAAGAATGACTAGGGCCCATGGAATCTCCAGAAGGATAGCCTGGGCTCATTTTAGTCAGCTGGTTTCTAAAGGCAACAATAAGTAGGGCAAGCTCTAACATCTAAATACCTGTAAGCCTTTCTTTATGTCATGTTTCCCAATAATCATTTATAAAATGAAACAGCCCATACAAATGGATCAATAGGTTCTACTTCTTTTCCCTTCCCTTCCCTTCCCTTCCCTTCCCTTCTCTTCCCTTCCCTCCCTTTCCCTTCCCTCCCTTTCCCTTCCCTCCCCTCCCCTCCCCTCCCCTCCCCTCCCCTCCCTTCCCCTCCCTTCCCCTCCCTTCATTTATTTATTTGGGTGAGGTCTTATTGAATATCCCTGGTGGACTTTGAAATGTGTTATGTAGATCAGACTGACCTGGAACTTAGCTTCTGTTTCTTAATAAGAGGGACCCCCTCCCCCAAATTGTAGCCATTTTACTTTTTAATCCATTATATAGTTGAAATTAATTTAAATATATTTACAAGTGATATTAATACTTTAAATCATATTGAACCCATAGACATTTTTACGGACATAGACTTTCAGGTAAAAAATGAAGTTTCATGCAGGAATGAAGTAAGTAAGAAAATAAAACCAGTTTAATTAGATTGTACAGAGCATATGTCTATTAACCCTTGCTAATAAGAACATTCGGTAGCCTTGAGCCATCAGTGTGTGATTTATCTTGCAAATATCATCTATTCTAATTTGCTTTCCTGTTGTTATGATAAAGACCACAACTAAAAGCAAGTTGGAGAGGAAAGGGTTTATTTCAGATTCCACTTCCAGCTAATACTCCATTACTGAGGGATGCCAGGGTAGAAATTTAATTAGAACCTGGAGCAGACATGATAAAGAAGGGGTGCTTACTGGACCCATCTCTGCTCATGTTTACCTAACTCTGTTATACAGTCCAGACCCACTTACCTAGGGATGGTGTCACCCACAGTGGGCTAGGCTGTCCCACATCAGTCATCAGTCAAGAAATTTCCTCACAGATCACCCGCCAATCTGATTGAGTCAGTTCTTCACTTGAGGGTCTTTATTCCCAGATGACTAAGATTGTGTTAAGTTCACAGTCAAAACTAACCAGGAGGACACCCAGTTTTCATTGCATTGAGTGTAGTCCTCCTATAAGGAAATGAATTAAAGGAAACTCAGTGAATCATTCATTCTGTTTTAGCCAATATGTCTTTCCAGTACTGGGTGTTGAACCCAGGATCTTACACATGCTAGCAAGTACTGTATTTTTGGTACACACCCAGCTCAGTATGTTTTATTTTGAGACAGAGTTCCAGTAAGTGCCCAGGCTTACCTTGAATTTACAGTATGGCCCAAGCAGTCCTTGAGCCTGTATCTGGGAATCACACACCCATGTCACTAGCCTCAGCCAATATGATGCCCATTTGGATGCCTGTTATAAGTTAGCTATGAAACCGAAGAACTACTTTTTAAAAGTGGTTGTATTTATATGTGTGTATAAAATGACAAATATTTCCATATTGTGCTCAATCATCTTTTTATGTGTAAAACAATTTGTTCTTTAGACAGAAAACAGGTATGAAGTATATCACCCATACCCCTCCAATCTTCCTCCACATGTAGGTCTGACTATGTGAGAGGCCACTGAGTACCTCCAAACTATTCAGGTGTTCTACAATTAATTCCAAACTGCAAAATGCTGATCCTGGTGTCTGTCAGTGTGAGCACTGGTGTGCTGGACTACCATTCACCAGAGGCCATTGGATGCCATTTTCTATGCCTAGCCCAGTTTATGCTCACTTAGTGATTTCTATTTTGTTTAGTATAGATCTAAAGCATAAATAATAGTTCTTTTTTTATTGTAAGACATTTTTCTACCCAAATGTTCTCTTTTAGCGAGCTAAGATAAAGTAAAATGCTTTATTTTCTTTTACTTTTCTTAGACAGGACGTTTTGCTCATATAAATTTGCTTTGCTGATTTTGGTGCACAGTGTTATATCCTAAATTTTAGCCGTTCCATTTCCAGCCGAGCCTCCCCTGAAGGCTGCTCACGAATTTCCTTTTCCCTTAGTTCCAAAGCAAACCAACAAACCAGTATTGAAGCCGGATTCAGCCTCTACTGCACATGTGACCCCCTGAATAATGCTTACCCCTTCCAGACCTCAGTTTCCTCATTTATGAAATGGGACCGTGACTACAGGTGGTCATGGGAATTGAGATAAGTATTGCGTATAGATAAGTCAGCATCGCGCTGGCACTGTTCAGGGCCTTGTAAGTGTCTGTGTTCACTTAATTTAACTTCAGACATTACTTATTTCTCTGGGATGAGAGGCAGTTCCCTTTGATTTAAGACTAACACTTTTGAAACAAAGCTTAGCAGAAACCCTGACTTTGGACACAGGTACTATATTGGAGAGCCTTGTTTCATGTCTCTGAGGGATGAGGGAGAATCAGGGTTTGTATGAATCTGGATCTGGAGTTGGCTATGTCCTGTTCATCATTTTACATCTGTAGTCTTTGCTCTGAGCCTACTGTGGGCTAGGGATGGGTAGCAAAAGAGACTTAACTCTTACCCTCATAGGTCTTGGGGGTATGGGGACATTGCAGCCTGGGAGGGGAGGATGCAGGGAAAGAGAACATCCTGGAAAGGGAGAGACTAATCTTGCTGAGTGGAGAAGGCTTCTAGCAAGAGGAACTGTGTCAGCTGAGACTGAGGACAAGATGGAGGTGGGGTCGGGGGGGAAAGTAGGGGAAGCTCCTTCTAGGACATCGGAGCCTCGAGGAAGGTCTTAAGTAGAAGACACTTAGTGCTTTTGCAAGCTGAAAGAAATGCATCACAGTGGCAGAGCAGTGATAAAGTGAAGGCCAAGGCCACTGGGCAGCATTTCATTTCTGGGGAGAGAAGTTGCAGGAATGGTAATGGCCGGTGCTGAGGATGCTTGAGGATGAGCTAGTCAAGCCTGCCGTCCTAGGGTAAGTTTTAGTATTTCCCTCTCCAGTCTGTTTTGTTTTATTTTCTTTTGTTTCATTTTGTTTTTGTTTTTCCAAACAAGGTTTCTCCGTGGATGTAGCCCTGGCTGTCCTGGAACTCACTCTGTAAACCAGCCTGGCCTCAAACTCACAGAGATCTGCCTCTGCAATTAAAGACATGCACCACCATTGCTGTAAATCATTTATTATTTTACTTCATGTGTATGGGTAATTTTGCTGTATGTATTTCTATACACCAAATGTATCCCTGGTACCCATGGAGACCAGAAGAGGGTGTTGGATCCCTGGAACTGAAGTTACAGATGCTTATAAGCTGTCATGGGGATGTTGGGAATCGAATCCTGATCCGCTGGAAGAGAAGGCAGTGCTTAGCCTCTGAGATGTCTCTCCAGCCTCCCTTTCCATTCTTGTTTAAGTAATAGATTGTACCATCATGTGAGTGGAATTAAACAGTATGGATTTTATTCCAAGTGATGTTAAGTGGGGAGTCTTTGACAGCTTTAAGGA
Organism: Apodemus sylvaticus; assembly: GCF_947179515.1. Classification (NCBI taxonomy): domain Eukaryota; kingdom Metazoa; phylum Chordata; class Mammalia; order Rodentia; family Muridae; genus Apodemus; species Apodemus sylvaticus. Next base: position 40,548,139 of record NC_067484.1, on the reverse strand, counting down.
GGAGATCTGACTCTTTAGGTGATATGACTGACTCTTTAGGTGAGTGTGTAGACACAGGGAAGGTTGGAAGGCTTTTTCCTTCAGGCTTTGACAAGGCATAGATCAGTGTGGAGCATAGAGATGTGTATAGCACCAAACACAGTTTTGAGTTGAAATGGTTAGTAGCAATTTAGATATGGAGACAAGGATGAGGGGATGATGAACAATTCTCAGCCTTCATCTGAGAAGCATCTTCTGGCAGTAGATGGAAGTAATGCAGGGTACCCATCATGGATAGTATGTAGAGAGTGAGAAACCTTGGAGTATGCAGTCTTAAGTGAGAGGTTTTCATCAGGTTCCTCCCCTCAAGGCTCAGGAGTTATGTGGAAGGGAAGGAAGAGTGTAAGACCCAGAGGTGATGGATGACTCCAGAGGAAACCATGTCTTCCAGATGCAAGACTGGTGCACACATGAAATCACAGAGACTCTGACAGCACACACAGGACCTGCACAGGTTCAAACCAGTTAGGACCCAGCACTGAGAAGGGGAAGGTAGACATGGGGTACTGTCCCCAACAAAGAAATTATCTGCAATTGATACCCACAGGCAAAGGAAAAGAAAACCAGTTTTCTCCAATGGAGTTTCACTGGGTATATTACACTCTGGGGCAGGCCCCATGCCCGGGAGTAATTAACCAACAACAACAAAAAAATGAACTCAGTGTTTTGTTTTCTTAAACCTTTTGGCTATATTTGCTCTGTTTGATCGGGGGTTTTTTGTTTTGTTTTTTTGTTTTTGTTTGTACTTGCCTTGTTTGTGTTTTGCATGTTTATTTTTATTTCTATTTGTTTGTGTGTGTTTCCTAGAGGAGAGAGAGAGGAGAGAGAGAGAGAAAAAGAGAGAGAGAGAGAGAGAGAGAGAGAGAGAGAGAGAGAGAGAGAGAGAGAGAACACGAAGTTGGGGAGTAGGTAAGAAGGATCTGAAAATTGAAAAAGGGAAAACATGATAAAAATATTGCATGAAAATGAATAAAAAGTTAAAAATATATAAATCAATAATAAAAATAGGGAATAAGTCTGTGCACTGTAGTTCATTATTGCAATCTTAGCAAAGGTAGAAGACCTTGATTCTGAGGTCAGCTTGGGCTATGCAGCAAGGTCCTATAGCAATGAGAGAACAAACACGCCAGCAAAACAAAGCAATCCCCAGGCAGTGGATGGAGGTGCCACATGCAGAAGTGCAGACAACTGACTGGGGGAGACAAAGGAAGGGTGGGGCCCAGCTGTGACTCAGTAAGCATGAGATGCCACAGAGAGCCAGGTGCTTGTCCAAGGATGAAGGCAGGCACTGTACCTATCCATACGCATTTGGATCTCAGTGTGTCTGAGACTCAAACCCTTGTCTTCTGCATCCAAACCTTCTCGACCCAGGAAATCTCAACTGTATCAACATATTTAGGTTTCTTTCTTTATTTTTGCCAAGCATGGTTTGATGGATCTCTTGACTCTTTCCTGTGAATAGTTAATTGTAGTAGGAGTCTGAAAGTACATTTTAAAATGGAAGAAAAACGAAAGAAAACGTTAGAAAATGAAGGTCAAAGTATCCAGTCTCCTAGCTTTTTCTGCAGGAGCGGAGAAAGGAAAAAGAAATGCACAGAATATAAGATTCTGGGGTGTGGGGCTGGAGGGATAGCTAGGAAGTTGAGAGTATTTGTTATTTGTGCAAAAGACCTGGGTTTGCTTCCTAGCACCCACAAAGAGGCTCACCACCATGTGTTTCTTCATCCTCTAGGGTATTTGAAGCCGTTTTTGGACTTCTGCAGGCACGAGGCATGCAAATGGTGTTCAAACGTACATGCAGGCGAAACACTCACATACATAAAAACTAGGATTCTGGGGTGTGTCTGAGTCTTTGCCACCAGCAGGGACTTCAGGTGGAAGGCGTTGTGCCTTCCCTAAAGTCACCCAGGTAGACAGATCTAGACAATCAGTCTTCATCCCTACAAGTCTCTCTTTCCCCCTAGAAGTACAAATTCTATGACTAGTCCCTTAGAAAAGACCCTTTAGCAAATGTCTAAATGCCAAACACATTTTGTTTGTCCTGTTTCACGAGAAGGTCTGGGCTTCATGGGGGAGGGGAGACGTCTTTACACAGACTTCCTATTGTCAGCAGAGTCAGTTTGATTGTCGAGGTTTCCCGTGTCTAGAAGCACACATGCTCTGAGCCTGCTTGCCACAGAGTGCTTTACTGTGTCCACTCACTGACGTGGGCATCTCAGCACAGCTGACATGTCCGTCTGCTAGGGAGCAACAGCTGGCTGCCTGGCCTGTCACTGAGGCTGCTGTTCCAGCGAGCAGCTGCTGCTTTACCACCATGGACTGGGAGGAGAACACACTGCAAGGTGTTCTGCTTTTGGAATTCCTTGGCTATCACAGAGTGGGCTCTGCATGGGGTGGAGCAGTTCACAGTGTGTCTTATGGTGCTCATTGAGTTAGTGCTTTCAATAGAAAACAACTAAAAAGACTTTTAGACAAAAGGAGACAGATATTATAGTCACTTGACTAGGGCATGGGGCTGGTTTTGTTCACCGTTTCTGCAATATAGTGAGTGTTGACCAGTTAATTAAGCCACACCACCCATAGGAATTAGGTTTAAACCATGTTCGTGGAATTACCAGCGCCTTTGTGACTACTGAGAAAGCAACATTGGCACCTGCCTCCAGTGTCATGTTTACCCCAGAATGACTTGTTCTTCTTCATTTATGTCTCTCAGCTGTCACCCCATGTCTGGAGAGTGTGGCTGTAAGCCCGGTTGGTCTGGACTGTACTGTAATGAAACATGCTCTCCTGGATTCTACGGGGAGGCTTGCCAGCAGATCTGCAGCTGCCACAACGGGGCGGACTGTGACAGTGTGACTGGAAGGTGTGCCTGTGCTCCAGGATTCAAAGTGAGTAACCTGGGCTCTGGAGGCCGGAGAGGGGTGCAGGGTGGAAAATAGCAACAGCACGGTTTACGTGAGCTACGGTGAAGTAGAATAAATGTGATCAAACCTGTTCACAGCGCACATGGGAAGGGAACTATTTAAGTAACTTTAACTTTCCACTGATGGCTGAGAACTCAAATGAAACTATCAAAGCATCAACATTCAATATTAGAACACATCATGAAGTATGGCTCATTATAACTGTTCCTTATATGCTGGTTTTATTCTGATTTATCGGCAACAAAGAAGTAGCTCTCCATGTGGTTATTAGTTATTATTTTTAACAGTTTCTGTTTAAATTCCACAAAATTTAAAGACACAACATGCACCAGGTTAGCATTGTTTTTGTTGCATTCATACTCTATAGACAGTTACACTTGGTTTGGGGCCCCTTTGGGAGTTCAGATCCTACAAATGAACCTGTATAGCATGAGCACTATATTGTGCCTGTGGTTCCTACGACTTCTTAGCTATTGAGAATGGAAAGTGGTGGACTGGGATTTACTTTTTCTCATTGTAAAGAAGATAACATTGAACTCTGAAGAGTGTTGGTGGTCATCCCTGGGCACATAATATAGAAAGAGTGGGCTGTGATGTCACAGAGCCAAGAGGGCCTTTCCAGAGTTTTCTGATCAGTGTCACAATTCTCAGGCTGATCCCTGAATCAACCTCCTCTTAAGAGTCTTCATGGTTTTTTTGAAAAGAGATATCCAGGTCATCTTTAGTAGCTCACTTCTGTTTAATGGATAAATTGAATCATACTATTGGTTGAGTATTACTGTTCTTCAACCATTAACAAAAGTGCATATTATACAAGGCAACTCGTGAAGCATTTAGAAGAATATAAACTCTGATGCGCAGTGTTTGTATCTTTGTTAATAATAAGTTTATGGCTATGACTTATTTTATACAATCTACTTTTATAAGCAATTGAGAAAGGCTTATTTGGTGTTTTGACGACAAATCTAAAGAAGTCATTGGGCTTTTGTGTGTGGGGAGGCAAGGTCCTATTTGATGTTTTATCATAAACATGAGCCAGCCAGGAATGCACCTGAATCTCTACAATTTGTATAGAAATGGTATTATAGCAACTTTCAAAAGTATAGAGCATTAAAAATAGAGAGGAAACATAATTAGCATTACCAACCTCTATTTGTGTTTGTGCTGGCATGGATTCACTTGGTAAAAATAGCCCATGTTCTGCTGTTGTGCTCATCCAGGGAACTGACTGCTCTACCCCGTGTCCTCTGGGACGCTATGGGATAAATTGTTCTTCTCGCTGTGGCTGTAAAAATGATGCTGTCTGTTCTCCTGTGGATGGATCATGCATCTGTAAGGCAGGTAAGAGTGTGTCTGTGAATCTTTTATCTGGTCCTGGTCCTTTCACCTCCTAGAGTCACTGGAAGGACACCCCGATGAGGGCTCTAGCTCTAAATTCACTAAAATCAGTGTGACCTCAGCACCCCTCATCCTTCCCGAGTCCAGAAAAGAAACTCAAAACTCAGTCCTCTCTGAAATTGCTTCCTCTCTGAAGTTGCTGCCAGTTTTCCAAGTCTGAGTCCATGATTTTGGGAAGGGTAAACAAACAGACGTGTCTGTGCCCCCCAAATGGCTCAACTTGGAATCATGACAAGCAATGCAGCCAGCACAGATTTTACGTGTGGCACACACAGAATGTGTCCTCTGCAGATGCAGCCAGGATCTTGGAAACACTTTTTTTCATAGTTAATGGTTATTGCTTCAAAGGTGGGGTTGGACTTCCAAGAACAAGCCTTCCATTTCCTCTCATATAAACAGACAAAGCTTATCATTATACCCTGAGCATCACAGCACATTAAAGTTGACCACACTCCACATCCCTTCCCAGGAGCCCAGGGGGTGAATTCTCAGTGATGGCATCCCTGACCGATCACACGGCGCAGTTGGCTCTGTGGTTCCTCGGGTGTTCTGTTCCTTTTCATTTCTGGTTGAGGCCTTTTGTGGCAGAGCCAAGGCTGTTTGCTACTGCTGGGACTGGGGCTGGACAGCGCTCTTATGCATCTCCAAGATGTCTGTACAGGGAGACAGGGAGACGAGGCATGGAAGGGCTCAGCGAAGCTCCCTGTTGCCTTTGTTTCTTCATACACTCTGTCGTTCTTGTCATGCAGGCTGGCACGGGGTGGACTGTTCCATCAGGTGCCCCAGTGGCACATGGGGCTTTGGCTGTAACCTAACCTGTCAGTGCCTCAATGGTGGTGCCTGCAACACACTGGATGGGACCTGCACCTGTGCGCCTGGATGGCGAGGGGAGAAATGTGAATTTCCCTGCCAGGTATGTATGCTCTGGGTAGCGGGCTATGCAGGTCGGATGGCTTCTTTGTATAGTTTTTTTTTTTTTCTCCCCGACTGAATCCAGTCTTCAGTACTATTCAGTTACTGATTCAGTCTTCAGTAACTATTACAAGACTCGAAGTAGACAGAGGCTTGGAAAGGGATGGAGGGGAAATCAGCTAGGTGGGCTTTAAAATAATATCTTCTTCCCTCCTTTTTGTTCCTCTGCTGATCTCCCAGCCCCCAATCAAGCACTTTTCTGGTTCTTACACACTTTTGGTGGCAGCACTGGTCAAACACTCAGTGCATGCCTGTCAACTCTCCAAGTATTTGGTTTCCATTATAATGGAAATCCGCAGGCTCTGGGGTGGGACGTGACAGGGGCTTAGAAAGGGGGTGGTGGCTGGTGTCACAGAAATGTGCACTGGAGTGACAAAAGCAGGGCTGGAAACAGCCTTGGCTAATGTAAATATTTCTGGAGGCGCAGGAGTCTCCTTAGTGTGCACCCCCTTCCCTTGACCTAATTTGGAGATATGCATCTTTAGGAGATATCCTCCTCCCTAGCTGCTGCAGGCTCTAGCTGACAGGGACATGTGGAGTTCTGTAGTAACCTGTTGCATGCCTGCCTCCCAGAGCACTTGACTGGCTTCTTTTCCTGTTCACATCATGCTTTCTTCTCGAGCCATCAAGCATGCTAGCAGCAGTGCTATGTTCTCTCCCCTCAGGACATCATCAGATGACAATGTGACTGCCCCTGAATTGGGCTATTTCAGAGACAGGGCTTCCACCAGAACTCTTTTTTCCTCCTCTGGGCCTCCTCTTGTTAAGTGCAACCTATTTTCTGAAAGAGAAAAGATTCCTGTCCTGCTTTATTCTGTGCTCTCCAAGCCCCTAGGAGTTAAACTAGATTTTCTGTGTCTGTTCAGACCAGTAAACTGATTATCAATGCCTGGAGCTGAACTGTTAGGTCATCTTTTACTTCCTCATTGTAGACAGAGTGGAACGCCCAGTGTAAGCTGTCCATTGTTTTGCATTACATGTATTAGTAAGTCTGGGGAGTCTGATGGCTCAGGGGCTTCTGTTATAACAGCGCTAACTGCTGCACGATCCTGGCGAATGTTAGTGGAGCCTAATACATGGTTTAGTTGGTTTCTTTGCTTAATAAGTTCTAGGCAAATGATTACATCATCTAACACCCGCTGCCTGGTAATGCGGTTTCCATGTCCCCACCCTCAGTCACTGGGCTGTTTTCCTCATTGTTTGGGTATTACAGGGACATTTGTAGCACCCTGTATCAGCCCCAAGAGTCTAGGGTAAAAAATAAGATTTCTCTCCAAATAGAAACATCTCCATTTCTTCCTCATGAATCACACCCATTACCCCAGAGTCTCCTCTTCACTGGCCTACTCAACAGTTGCCTGTATGGAGCAGTGGCTGAGGAGGCTGCCAATGGAATGTGCACTTACAGTTCTGAATCATAATGTTATACACAGTTTAGCCTCTTTCTGAGAAAAGAAGCAACGTAGTAAAGAAAATAACAATAGATTTTCAGTTATTATGTAATTTATTTCACTGACAACAATTCAAATAAATATATGTATATATACATACATACAGGCACACACTACATAGATTAGATAAATAAGTACATAGTAAGTACATAGATACTATAGTAATATCTATGTTACTATATTACTATGTTCCTATGTAACTATGTTACTGTTACTATAGTAACATCTATATTACTATATTAATATGTTTCTATGTAACTATATTACTATGTTACTATAGTAACATCTATGTACTTACCATCTATCTAAAATGTTAGCTAGTGTGTGCCTGTATATTTGTGGTGTGTGTGTGTGTGTGTGTGTGTGTGTGTGTGTGTGTGTGTGTTTGTGTGGTGTGTATGTGTATATTTTAAGTGGACAAAAGACCTCTTTCTCCTGTAAGGAGGGAAGTCTGAATGATGTTGTAAGAATAATTAGAGACAAATGAGCATTTATTTTATGAGTTGTGGTAATATAAGAAAAGGCTGTCTCAGACAACTGGCATGCTTATATTTATTGTATGTATGCATATGTATGTGAGTGGTTTAACCTTGCAAGCCTCCCAACTATTGTAGCAGGGATAAGCTAGAGCCAAAGTGGTTCTAGGATGATACCTCCTCAGGCTTGCATTTTGCATCATGGGGAGAGGTAGTGCAATGTGTGTTCCTAAGGAACATGCCAGGGCCTTGTTGTTTGTTGTCAAGTGAACACCTAGGTTTGTCATTGCCGGGTTTGATGTTCTCTTCCTTGTAGGATGGCACATATGGGCTGAACTGTGCTGAGCGCTGTGACTGCAGCCATGCAGATGGCTGTCACCCCACTACAGGCCATTGCCGCTGCCTCCCTGGATGGTCAGGTAGGAACTTTGGACCAGTGTTTAAAAGAGATAACCAAGACTTTAGTAACTAATGGTGTTGATTGCTCCTTCAATGAAATGCATACAGCTCAGTTTTTTTTTTTTTATTTTCAGAAAAAAAAATCAAAATGCAGTAAAATCCCCCAGCACACTTTCTTGCCATGATATGTTAAGTGTGACTAATCCGTCACCCAGGGCAGTCACTTCTATTGAGCTGGTTGCTCATGAAAAAACTGGCTGCTAAAATGTAGGCCAGCAAGATTTCTGTGATATTTTTTTAAGTACCAAGAGAAATGAAAAATAAAATAAATCCCCAAACTATAATTAGAATCACTATAGATATAAAACTATTAACTATTATTAATATAGTTTATATACAAATATTGAATCTCTTTCCAAAAAATTAAAGTTTAAAAACTGCATCTTTCTCAAAAATTTGAGTCAGGACAAATTCATGTTATGATTGAGCACAAAACTTCTACTGCAGTAGAAAAATCCCTCCTTGTTTTATAGGGCTTTACGACTTCAGGTAGGAAGTTTATCAGGTGAGTTGTGGTACGGGGAAGAAGAATGATGATTTTACTCATGATGTGCAAGTCTGCTTTGACATTTAGTGCCATCTTCAAAGCCCACAGTGGATGTGAGCAAGAGCATCACTCTTCTTGCAGGACCATTTTGCTTTCCCACCAGCAATACCTGAGCGTTCCTGCATCCCCACCAACACATCTGTCTTTCTGGTGTCATCCATCTCCGTGGGTGTGAAGTGATACTTCTTTGAGGTTTTGCTTTGTCCTCCTCTGGTGGCTGAGAATCCATCCTGTGCATTTATTGGCCCACTATAACTCTTCTCAGTAGAAATATCTATTTAGAGCCTTCATTAATTTTTAACTGAGCTATTTTTCTTTATATCATTGAGTTCTAAGACCACATTATATAAACTTTCTTTACCAGGCATAATTTGCAAGCATTCCTTCTTATTTTCTGTTTTTTTTTTCTTTGTTGTTTCCATAGTGTTCTTTGGAGCAGAAGTATGTATTCTGATAGTTTACCTTGTCTAATTTTGTTTCCTTGTGTCTTTTGGTATCAATTCTAAGGAATCAAGCTGGAGAGATGGCTCAGTGTTTAAGAGCACTGGCTGCTCTTTCTAAGGTTCTGAGCTCAATTCCCAGCAACCACATGGTGGCTCACAAGCATCTATGATGGTTCTCTTCATAAGATAGATGAATAAGTAAATAGATCTTTTAAAAAAACTTCTAAGGATTCTAGGACTCTTGTTTGATACAAGATCACAGAAATTTCCTTTTGTTGTCTTTTAAACTTTTATACACATATCTATCTATCTATCTATCTATCTATCTTTTATACTTAGGTCTTTAATTCACTTTGAGTTAATCTTTTACATGATATGATGGGTATGATGGGGGAGGCAAACTTTATTCTGTAGCCAGTGATCCCACAACAGTTTTTTTTTTTAAAGACCACTCTACCCCCTATTGGATGTCTTAAGTTCTTCCTTGCCAGAAGTCAATTTCCCATAGACGTGAAACTGATTTCTTGATGTTCGATTCAATCCCATTCTGTATGTTTTTTTCTAATACTAGTAAAATTCTCCCTTGATTGAAATAGCTTTGTAGGAAGTTTTAAATTGGGAAAAGTGTGGACATTCCAATCTTGCTCACTTTTTATAGTTGTCTCAGTCATGCTAGATCCCTTGAATTTCCATATGGGTTCTAGTATTAATACATTAGTCTCTAAAAATGAGCAAGATGGAAACTTAATGGGGTTTCGCTGATAGATTGATTTGGGAAGCACTAGAAATTTAGTCATATTGAGTCTTCACATTAGTAAACATGTCCTGTCACCAGCAACTCCTTCAATGGGATCTTTAGCCCTCCTAGAATTTGCTGAGAGCTTCTTCGGTTGCAGATAGATAGAAGAAAGCAGAGATGAACTGTCATGTGTCGGAGCTACCTTATCATATAGGAAGAGCTTGTACAATGTCTTCACTTGCTATCAGTAGGAGTGACCAAAGGACTTAAGGCCCCGTCCCTGTAGTTCATTCTTGCCTTGCAAACTTGGCTTTACAGTACAAAAGTACACCTTTCTATGTCCCTGTCACCTTACCATCACCGATGTTAAAGCTGGATCATGTCTGGCCTTAAATAACATCTGTGATTTAACTAGGGTTCTTGAGTTTTTCAAAGTGGACAAACCAGTATTTAATTCTCAGTGACTTTAGTAAGAAAAATAGCACTATCTGGTAAATTCAGTGTAATCCTAATGGAGAGGCCACATTACTTGATTTGGCCCTGCCCTACCAAATCTACTTTTGTCATATAAATACATAGAAAATGGGAGGTGTCCTTGAACATACTCATCAGAACTCAAGTGTCAACCTGCTCTGATGATTTAAAGCCAGGCTGTAAAAGGTTCACCCTAACATACAAGAGGAAAGCAAGAGATGAGTTGGCTTAAAGCCAGTCAGAAAATGTGTTCCTGGCATTCCACAGTCTGGGTCATGGGGTAAGACAAATTATCCCCCATCTGGCCTTAGACCTACCAGGCTCCCGTGGGAATGCACTGGCTGTGCCACACAATGTGATGTATAATCCTCTCCCCATCTGTGACCAGCCCGCTTCCTGTCTCATGCAATGGATCTCTCTCTCTCTCTCTCTCTCTCTCTCTCTCTCTCTCTCTCTGTGTGTGTGTGTGTGTGTGTGTGTGTGTGTGTCTGTCTTTTTGCTCTGTAGCCTGTACTTGTGTCTCTCTTGCTCCCAGGCCAGCCCAGTGGTCCCGGTGCCTTATTTCTCTGGGTTTATAAATAGCTGTTAGTCACTGAGCCTGCTGAAAGGTCGTCCCCCACATTCATAGTACACATTTGGTACAAGCAAACGTGTGTGTGTGTGTGTGTGTGCACACGCACGCACGCGCGCGCGTGCGCGCGCACATGGGGGGATAGTTTAAAAACACATCACATTCATAATAAGAGTTGGATTACTTTTTCTAAACAGAAAGAACAGTCTCTGCGTAATATTTACACAGGACATCATTTCATTGTCGGCCATGAATGGACTCCTCTTCTTGCACTGATACGTTTGTTTTTAGTAAGTTCCTTGTTAAGATTTTTTTTCCACAATAGGGAGGAGGCTTTGTTTCTCACTGAGAAGCCAGGTTTCAGCCAAATCGGTATCATAATCCCAGGAAAGCACAGGAATCTGTCTCATTTCTTCTTTGCTGCTGAGATTGTTCTAGGTGCCGTGTGAGGGATCGCTTGCTGGAGTGTCCAGCCAGATGTAACGGGGCAGTGTCCTCAGTGAACCATACAGGGCTTCGGCTCTGCCCCTGACTGAGGTAACAAGAGTGGCACAAAGTGTTCAGCCAGTGAGGACACAGGCAGGGGTGGCCATGAAGGGGAGACTAGAGGCAGAGGGGAGGACATCAGTATACTTAGACTGCACAGCCAATGCCTCATCTTTAAAGGAAGTCTTGTTTCTTAACCTGGAGTCATCACCTCTGAAAACTTTGCAGTGTTATCTCAGGTTTGTATTTTCCTAAAGGAACTGAGGTTTAAAAACAGGAATATCGCCAGGCGTGGTGGCGCATGCCTGTAATCCCAGCACTCTGGGAGGCAGAGGCAGGTGGATTTCTGAGTTCGAGGCCAGCCTGGTCTACAGAGTGGATTCCAGGACAGCCAGGGCTACACAGAGAAACCCTGTCTTGAAAAAAACCAAATCCAAAAAACCAAAACCAAAAACAAAAACAAAAAACCCACCAAAACCAAAAAAAAAAAAAAAAAAAAACAACCAAAACAACCCAGGATTATCATCTATCATTCTTGACTAGGGGAAGGAGGGCCTTGTCAACTCAAATGGAATAACTTCGTTGAAATTATATATGTATAATATTATATACAAATATATTAATATGTTTATATCTATAATATATAATAAATTAATATAAATTATATGTGTGTATGTATATACATAATAATGATTTAAAAAAAGAGCCTAGAAATGTAAAAGGAAGAAAACAAGGATGGATATAAGGTGGGGTTTGAGGGAGGAAAAGGAAGGAGGAGAAATGACATAATTACAACTTCAAATATTTTTTAAATGACGGAAAATAGGTCTACAAATGCTAGCATGTTTTAGGGAGACAGAAAATGTAATACAGTGAATGTTAACTGAAACCTAAAGTGCATTCAGTATTCTAACTTCTCTTTTTAAAATTAATGCGTGACTTCCACAAAGAAAGGAAGTGCACATTTACTATATGCAGATATTTAAAAACTTAGTTTCTTGACAATTTGAGTGAACAGTTTGTTTTATTGGACAGAACGAGATCTCATTGCAAAGCTGAGGAATACGAATTGCTGGGATATGCATTTTAATTCTTTTGGATCTCTAGGGTACATGTTACTGTGATCAAGGATATCGAGGCTGTCTTGGACTTTGTACACATCAGTGTACACACTGTACACAAACACATGTACTCACATACCTTAGCTGGTGGGTGTACAAACATATCCCACGTGGTTATAAACTGAAACTAGCTTTTCAGAAATGATTGAGAAATTCCAGAGGAGATAGTTTTATGTAGATAGATGTATGTGGATATGCAGTTTTCCAGAGTAGTAGTGGAGTGGCAGGCTTTATGAAGTATTTCCTAAAAAACGGTAGAACCAGATTGACTTTTCTTCCTTTCTGCTCTGGATTCAGTCATTTGGGAACACCTACTCACTGAGTATTACAGTTAATCACCTTTTAATTCCAGCTGCCTGAAAACACATGCGGTCTGTAGCCTGGCTCCCAGCTCTGGCCAAGATCACTGTCACCTGGGAACACTTTCCATTTGCGTGATCCCAGTTGCCATCTAACACCTACTGAATGGGAGTTTGGAGAGTAGACGAGAAGGGGGGGGGGGCGGGGAGGAGGGGAAGAGGAGAAAGCTCTCACTGGTCCATGAAGCATGTGTGTGTGTGTGTGTGTGTGTGTGTGTGTGTGTGTGTGTGTTCAATTTTTGAAAAGATTTGACAGCCTCTCAGGATGCTCTCCTTGGCATACGGGGTGTGCTTGTATGTCTTCCAGGGGCACTTGTCTAGAATACTACCTGCACAACATGACTTGGTGGTCCTTTTCGTCATTTAAAAAGCTAGTCCAGTAACCCAGACAGTGGCATTCTCCAGTCTGTTTAATGGAATCTGGTACATCATATCTTCCTGATTATTGATTATGGGGCCAGGGGACCATTTCTTGACAGAAGCCTCATAGCAGTGGCAAAAGAAGAGAGGCTGCTCAAAGATCTCTTTGTACCAGAACAGGAAAATTGAAAACTAAACTGTTGGAAAGGGGCTGACGTCACAACAGCCCTTGATACCCTTGGGAAATTGAGTGAGATCAGCAGGGAGGTGGGGGACACAGAATGGAATCAGGTGGGGGCACTCACCTGAGCCCAGCCAGGAGCGGGAGACCTGAGAGGAGAACCCGTGGGTGTGCTGAGGACAAGAATCAGCTTCTTCACGGGGAAGCAGAACTAGGCACCCTCTGTCCAAAACATCACTGCGACCACTGAGGCAAATGAAAACTACTTTTAGGGTTCATCTATTCCAACGTAGCTCTCTGGCATCTTAGCCCCTCAGTGATGCCTAAATAGTTATCACAAGGGGCTTGGGGTGGGGTGGCATCCCAGAGTCATATAATCAAGACTCCAAGTTAAAGTCAATAACTACATTAGAGGGCTTAATCAACATGCAAGGACCCAATTAAACACACGTGCCAATGACTCACTAGGTCTGGATGTGTAGAGAGCAGGTATCTGTCTGTCTGTCCCTCATCTGACAGATGGAGTCTCTGAAGTGAGAAGGGCTCCAGAAAAGCCTCTCAGCTTTCCTGCTCTGCCCCACAGCCTGCTGTCTGCTTTCACTCAGAGCTATGCTCAGGCAGGCTGTGATTGCTAGCAAGCTGGTCTTGCAGTTACAGATGTGAGCCTCTTGGTATCTATGATGGAGAGACCTTCTTTGTCAACACCCAGTAACATGGTATAACTCAACAACCGCAGTCGAGTTTCCATGTTCTACATAAGCATGGAGGTTGTGCTCTCTGGGAGTGGAGACAAAATGGTGTCCACTCCTTCTCTGTCGTCTGTCGAGACAAACTATGGACAGTGGTGGTATGCTGGTGAATCACTTGTCATCTGTGCCATCACTTTGAAGATGATGTTGGGGATTGGGAAATTAATAGAATTTATGACCAGATACCAGGGCTCTTCTCCTCCACTCATCTACCCCAAGTATTCCTCGCAGATATCTGTTTTACTCCAACATGTATTTAATAGACTGCTGCCCAGGGTCAAGACATTGAATCAAAATAATTTTTTTAAATTTTCCAACATGCCAAAGATTGTAATATTAGCGTAAGGAGTATGAGGATGTGGCGCTATGTCTTTGAGAGGGAAACTAATGACGTCCCAGATGATTTATTTACTACATTCATGCAATCACAAGTGCTCAGGGAATGCTGGTTTCCCGTGGAGGTCCCCAGCTTAATGCATCAGGCATTAAATGCATGAACATTTCTTTAGTGCTGCCTAGCTGAAGTTTATCACGGTCATTCAGCCACTGCCTAGCAACTTGAGAAGCCTATCAATGGGCTCTTTGTCTTCAGTCCTGGCAAAAACACTCCCTCGCAGATCTCCTTATCAGCATTCAAAATTTTATCGGGAAGAAGTGCTTCCATTGAACAAAACTGCCTGCAGCTCTAAGCCCACCCTCTTCCCATTCACCCCTCCTTCAAATATTTTAGAAATTATTTTCTGAAGCAACTAGTTTTGAAATTTTTAATCTGTCCCTTGGTCAACATCCCAAAAAAATTATCTTAGAGTATTTCATTATTTTCCTAATTCTAGTTAGTTGGGGATAACGGCTCCCAACCCACAAACGTTTTCCTTCCTGATTCAGGAAGGAAAAGACGTTCACACACACCAGAACCTAGGTCTTGCAGACTTTCCTTCTCTGGCTTCTGCTGTTCCAAGCCCCCACATACAGGGGGGCTTTCCCACCACTCACTGTCCCACATCCTCTCTGCAAATGCCACCCCGGAGACAGGCACACCCAAAGCATCACCTCTCTTAATCAAAACACACTGGTACCCAGGGCCAACCATTACACTCCTTGTGTGTTTTAGTTCCTAGACAACACAGCCAGGCTCTCTCCCTCTCACAGCTGACAGGATGCATGTTTTGGGTAGGGTAGGGAACTGAGGAACTTTCATCTGCATCTACTCCATCTGTCTCTAAAATTCTTCTTCCCTTGTGGATGGCTTTGTTCTGTGTCTTCTCATTTTTATTTTCATTTGTCACCTCAATAATCTCAATTCATCCCCTCACTTTTTGTCTTCAAGACTCATCTTTTCACACCATCATCCACTCTCCTGTAAAACACAAGTGTATCCATGCTATCCCTCATTTGGTCTCTGATAACATGGAATATGATTGGGGGAAGAAAGGAAGGGTCTCCTTCCATAGAATGATGCTCACAGGTATTCTCCATGGGTCCACAGCTGTCCAAATGCTTCTCTTGGTATTTCTAGTTCCTAAGTTTCACCTGTTCCCAATGTTGGTAATTCCTGAATACTTCTGAATAATTCTACATACTTCTTGGGACTCTGAGCTGTGTAGCTACTGCTCCCCGAGCCTAAACCTATCTTCCCTCTTCCTTGATCCAGGTCACTAGTCAAAACTGGAGGTGTGGCCTGGGGCTTTATTGGCCTGGAGTTAACTTTTTTGGAGAATGTCTCATCAACCAGTCAGTACTAGCCAGACTCCTAGCAGGAGCACTGACTTAAATTATTTTTTCATCTTTGGCAACTAAGGAAACAAAAATGTGTTTTTGCGAACCCCATCAAAGTTGGCAAATATGAGATCAATAGAAATAATGAGAGGATGGGGGGTGTTAAAGCAAACACAATTCTTTTAGCACCTCTTAATCTTGGAGCATGCTTCACACATCCCCAGCCAGATGCCCAGAGGTGATCCAAGGAAACACTCTGACAAGACTTAATTGTGATTCTCATTGCTTGAAGTTTTACACTTTGGTATTTATTTCTTAGACTCTCAAATTGTGAGCCTTCTTGGAATATTTGTAATATCTAGAAAAACAGGATCCTAGCAATAATAGATTTATCATGCCCTTCCCTGAATATATAATGAAAGAGATGACAAGAAGCACAGAGGATCTGAGGAGAGGTAGGGATGTAAGATAAAGGATGCTATAGCAGAAAGATAGCAACCTACATTTTGTGGTCTTGTCTCATCTTTAATACTTGTCTTGAAATAGATTAGGTGTCAAGATCTACAAAACAATGACTTCTTTACTACACAGAATAAAAAAAAGAGTTAAAATTTCAAGAAGAGAAAATGGAATGTTTATAATTTACATTCAACAGAAAGTTTCTTTCGCAGTCCTAAAACTAAAGAAACCAAAGCTATTAAAAAGCACGCTTGGTTCTGTTGAAACATGCTTATACAACTG
Organism: Apodemus sylvaticus; assembly: GCF_947179515.1. NCBI lineage: Eukaryota > Metazoa > Chordata > Mammalia > Rodentia > Muridae > Apodemus > Apodemus sylvaticus. The sequence continues at coordinate 40,531,933 of NC_067484.1, read as the reverse complement.
CAGGCAGGCTGTCTCGTAACAAGCTGATGGGTACATCATGTGAAGTGTGGTGAGTTCCCCCCAGTGGGTCTCTGCTGTTCCATGGTGCTTTTTACTTATTGGAAAAATTACCTTGATGAAGTTGATCATGACAGATGTGTGTGCTAGCCAGCTGGACAAGTCTCTTGAGGGAAGAGAAATCAAATACCAAGTATAGGATCGCTTAATTTACATCTGGCCTTCAGTCATTTTTCATAACTAGCTCTGTGTGCTTATCCACAAATCATGTTAACCTATTATAGTCAAAGCCAGTGTGTCTCGGTTGTCAGCGTGACTACATCTGGAATTCACCATAACCCAAGTGGGATCCACCTTTAATCTGGGCCTCACCTTCTGGTCACAGCCTATGGAAAAGACTCAGAGGAAAGGAGGGCTTCCTCTTTGCCTGCTTGCCCTTCCAGCAAGTTCATTCCTTCACTGGCATTAGAACCTACTTCTTTAGTATTCTGCTGAATACTGAGGCATCCAGTTTTATGAACTGAACAACTTTTAAATTCTTTGGCTTTCTGCTGTCAGGCAGCTATTGTTGGAATAGCTGGACCACAGCCGGTAAGCCACTCTAATAAACCAGAGTATACATATCAGAAATTATTCTATCCGTTCTGTTTCCCTAGAGAATCCTGACTAACACAGCTAGCATATTATAGCTGAATTTAAGTGTACTGCGATTTGGCCAACAGGTGATACAGTAAATCACCTTAAATGACTAAGTCTCAACCTTCAATCCCCATTCCACATTAAAAAAAAAAAAGTATTGACAAGTCAGAACTAATTTTCAGGTTGTTTATAAGATTATCTGAGTAATTGTTTGGGCTCTCCATCCTCAGGCTTCTCTTTGAGATTAGCCTGAATGGCTTTGGGTCAAAATGCCCAAGGGTATCTGAGTCTGTGAAGCAGGTGGCCCCTTACCACCTTGGCTGTCAAACACCCTGGGTTACAGTGAGCATGGAAAGCCTGAGTTCCAATTGAGAAGAAAGCCCCAAGCAGGTTACTTATTCTTGTTAGTATTTTCTTTAGACACAAAAAAAGCTTACATTTGCAGCTTGCTCCTGAGTTCAAAGCTCCTCTGAATATCTGATGATTCTGTATGGTACAGGTATTGGTTTGAAAAAAAAATCAGCCGAGACTTCATGGCTGCCACTTCACATTCAGAGAGCATAGAATTTGCAAGTCTGTCTCAGCTTCCCAAAAGACCTTGAAAAGTAAGATGTGTGTGAACACAAGTAAAACAGCAAGTTCCCACTCCATTCACTTATCCTGTGGGGAACACTTAGTCCCTAATCAGTGTTATACCTTCAACTGGTTTCTTCTGGAATAAAAGTCTGTTGCTAACCTGAGTTGAACAAAATGGAGTTGGGATTCATTTGCCAGCCTTTGCCATATTAAGGACTTTCTGGAGGATGAAGACTGAGACAGGAAAAAAAGTAGAGATTTATTATTTTGCAGAAATGGCTTTATACCAGTTGGTGACATACTTGTGGTTCTTTACAATGACTTCCATATTAGGTTCAGGGCACAATAACCTTTCTCCAAAAAAAACCAGACAAAGTGCAGTGTGGCCTACCTGGCGTTCTCCAGGCAGGGTCACTATGAGCTTTCTGGAATACAAGAGCAAGTGTGTCCTCCCTGTGTTATCCTTGGTCTGAGGCCAGCAGTCAGCAGTGCAGCCCACCCTTTCCTTTGCAAGTGAAGATCTCTGAGAATTATGATGTAACAAAGAAATCCCCGTTGTACTTCAAATATGAATTTATGAAACTTTGTTCTGCCTCCAGTAGTGCCTGGTTTTATTTTCTTCCTCACAGATTAGCATCCTGTGGGTGTCTGTTTATTGGGTCATGACTAGTTTAAGGGTTCTTTATTGGCCAAACAAAAAGTTAAATTAGCTCCATACAGTTTCATAAGAGTTACTTAGACAAAAGGACATAAACAGTATTGGCTGGGCTATCCTGCCTCTATCTGTCCAATGTGAAATGAAAATTTTAAGGATGAATCCGGCAATACATGTGAATGCGTCAGCTTATCCAGCACACGAGATCTTTGAAATATTTTATGATTGTGTTTCCTACTCACCAGTAGGGCTTCCTTTATGTAAAATACTTTAATCATTTTGTGCTTTTTAAAAAAAATTCTCTGTAAAAACAAATTGGAGAGTATAGTAGGAAATCAATAGTATTTTCTTTTTCTGATACATTTTGCCTTCAATAGACAAGGCCCTGGGGCTCCATGTTGGTCCTTCCTATTAAAGAAGAAAAGTCAATGTGGTAAAATAAATGTTCTCTCCTTGACTGCACAGGAGGGAGTTCGGGGCACTAGATAGCATTAGCATGACTGTGTGCTTTGTGTGAGCATACATGAGGTGATAACTGGACGTAAGCCTGGTGCCATCTCTGCGCATTGCTGTCTGAAATAGCTGCTTGCACACCATTCCTGACCTTCACTGTTGTATTAGCAACCTCAGGGGCCCACACTGCACCTCCCTCATCCCTGCCCTGTGTGCGATGTTTTAGGTGTGCACTGTGATAGTGTGTGCGCTGAGGGACGCTGGGGTCCAAACTGCTCGCTGCCCTGCTACTGTAAAAATGGGGCTTCATGTTCTCCGGATGAAGGCATCTGCGAATGTGCACCCGGATTCCGAGGCACCACTTGTCAGAGAAGTAAGTGTCTCCTGCATGATGGTTTCTGCCCCTCTCCCTACCTCCCTTCCCTGGGAATTCTGTACAGAGCCATCTCTGCCCCACCCCTTAGTTCCTAGTGACTTTTTGTGGCAGCTGAGGGAAGAGAAGTCCTTGAAGAACTGTCCTCAAATAACACTTCCCCACGAATTTTACCCTTTTTAACCTCCAGAACCAATGTGGCAGATGGGGGTCTTAACCCTTTCTTCTTAGTGACTATTCTTTACCTCATTGGCGTGATCATCAGGACACAATTCTCAGTTCCTCCTTAGAGTTTGCAAATGGTGTTCCAGAAATCCACTGACCTGTAAATATTTTATTCAGCAATTTGGCATCAGCCTCACCTCAATTACCAGAAGTCAACATCAGCCAAACCTTGAGGCAATCACACACCTCACTAGTAATCTGAAAGTCAGTGCTGTGGGGAAAGTGGAATTGAAAGTTAAAAATGGGGACCATTGATGTTGTTCCGTAAAAACCTTGAAGTAAAAAAATGATCCGCAACATTTTGCTAAATCTTTCTCGGTAAATGTAACCGGGAAAGAATATGTGACCAGTTAGAACATGCACTGTTCTAATTTCTCAAATCAATTGCTTTTTCCATTAGAGACTTCAATGTAATCATTCTATATTTAAAACCAAGTAAAGTCTTTGGAAGCACCCAGATCCGTGGCATTCGGTTTACTCATCTTCTCTAATCTAATCACAGTCATTAACCTGTACTTTTTTTTTAAGGAGAAAGATCTTCAACCCTCGTGTGTTTTTATTTATTTATTTATTTATTTATTTATTTATTTTGCCAATCACAATTCTTGAAGACTAAAGGATCAGCAACAACTTGGCGGTGCTTAATTGAGATATTGATATTTAGACTTTCATTTCCCCCATTTCCTTGTTTGTTCAACAAAATGTCTTTGAGCCCCTGGTCTAGAGCTGGCCCTGAATCAACCACGGGAAGATAGTGGCGGATGTGTGAGACACTCCCTCACCCTAGTGAAATACTGAGTTTAGTGGCTTCTTCCTTTGTTAAAAGCTGCCTTCTTGTTTCATGCCTGAAAAATCCCTATTATCATTTAGAATTTTCTTCTTCCTCCAGTTTCACTAGACCTCTGTGTGGAACAGGACATAAACCCAACTCAGGAAGGTAACTCTGAGTTTCTGTTTGCAGTTTGCTCCCCCGGGTTTTATGGACATCGCTGTAGCCAGACATGCCCGCAGTGTGTGCACAGCAGTGGGCCCTGCCACCACATCACAGGCCTGTGCGACTGCTTGCCCGGCTTCACCGGCGCCCTGTGCAATGAAGGTGAACACTGGGGCACCCGGGAGAGCCAGGGGGAGGACCGAGCTTCCTTAGGCATATGCTCAGAATTCACAGGGCCATACATGTCCTTCTATGACCAGCTCTAGATAGTTCTGAAAATAACACAAAAGTTGAAGGCTCTGCCTTTTCACGAAGCTCTCGAGCCCCCTTGCTTATGACTTCCGGTTTTGTTGGTACCGCCCCCTCAAGAAAAGTCACTGTGAGGAGTTTGACTCCCTCAGTGAGAAACTATAATTCAGATGTCTAGAAATGTCACAGTGACTTTCTGAGGTGCTGGGTGGGATGAAGCCTTTGGTGTCACGTGCTTGTGAAAATGAGCCCATCCAGGATGAGGGAATGTGCTTTCTCAAGTGAAGGCAGTGGGCAGCAGGGTGTGACCCTGGAAGCCATTTCCCATTCTCAGGGTTCTCTGAGGTGTGTTCCAACTATAGCTGACTGGACTTGGGTTTTATTCACAGTGTGTCCGAGTGGCAGATTTGGGAAAAACTGTGCAGGCGTTTGCACCTGCACCAACAATGGCACCTGTAACCCCATTGACAGATCCTGTCAGTGCTACCCAGGCTGGATTGGCAGTGACTGCTCCCAACGTAAGTCTTGTTGGAAAACAACCAATCAACTTATGTCTTAGGATTAAATGATAAGAGTTTGTATGATCAGGAAAGAATATATGACCATAACCATTTGTTAAATGCATTAAAGTTTTTAAATTAAGAGTTCTATGCAATGACCTATCAATATCTAAGATAAAACGATGTGAGTCTGAGAAAAATCTCAATTTATAAGATGTTTTCTTATTCACTGCTCAAAGACTAACCATCCACTGATTTATACATCTGTAGATAAATTAATATAGAATATATCAACATATTAAATATTTATTTAAGTATACATGTAGTATATAATATATATGTAAATTAATGATATATATGGAAATTCATAGTTACCTTTATGAGTTGGGTTTATATCCTGTTCTACCAAGAGGTCTAGTTAAAATGGATGAATAAGAAAACTTTAAAAATATGATAAGTATATATATATATATATATATATATATATATATATATATATATATATATGGGTGTGTGTGTGTGTGTATATACTCAATGACTAATCATATATATGGCTCCATGTAACCAAATCTTGCCTCATTATGTAGTCTCATTCATATATATATATATATACATATATATATAATTATACATGTAACATGCATAAAATCAATGGATGTTTAGTCATTGAATATATATAAATATACATATGCATACACACACACACATATATATATTCCATGTGTATTTCATGTGTTGCCTCAAACAACTCATTATATAGTCTTTTATATATATTATATATATATATACCACTAAGACATGTAAATATATCAGATAGTTAATCATTGAGTATATGTGCGTATGTGTGTATGTATATATATGTATATATGTATATGCATATATATATATTGCATGTAGCCAAGACTGGCCTCAAATTCACTCTGTAGTCTAAGATGACTTTGAACCTCTGATCTTTTTTCCTCCACATCCTGAGTGCTGGGATTACAAGTGTGCACAGCCATACTTGCTTTTATGCCGTGCTAGGAACTGAACCCAGGGCAGTTGGGCAGATGTTCGGCAAGCACTCTACAGACTGAGCTGCATCCCTCTTCTCTGTTGATCGAAAGCAAGCATAGATGTGTTTAAAGATCTATCTTCTCGTCACATACTCATCCAGAAATGTGTGGAACCATGAAGAAACAGAATCAAGCCATGTGAGCCTCAGAAACTTTCTGGGCTCCTGGGCAGACTGGCCACATTCCTCCCCTCAGAGTTTGTCCCCTCCCTTGGCTCCCCAGGAGCCTCTCACACTGCTTTTTGGATGGGTGTGGTATGACCCTAAGAGGAATTATGTTAATGAATTTAGACTACCCATGACATGAAGAGAGGACAGTGACTTAAGGCAGACATTGAAAGGCTAGTGTGTGCCTTTTCACAAAGGATCCAGCTTTTGACCAAAGACAGCGCATGTCTGTCCTTCTCTTCATCCTAGCTTTTGTGCTCAGTTCATATTGAGTCTAGCAAGGTGCATGTATGGTAGGTCAAGGAATGACTCTTTTTACCTGACAGTTTTCTGGCCATTGAATTCAGACTCTGGAGTTATACTCAATCTGTACATATTAATTGGTACAGAATATGTCTTTGAATATTAGTTTTGCTTTCAGTCATTTAGGCTGGTCCCATTGCTGAGATAAGAAAGCCTTTGGTAAGAGGGATGCTTGTTGTTATAGAAGACTTCATAGTATGTATGTTAATCTGTTGGTGGGGTTGGGAGATTCCGGAAGTAACTGCTGTGTGTTCAGATCTGCCCATTGCAAGCCTCTGATGGATTGAGGCTGGCACAGGAACAGGGCGAGGAATAGGTACTCAAAATGAATGGCGGGGCTTAGAAAAAGGAACAAAGATCCGATGTCACTGCTGGAACGTGATTGGTCTAATTTGCTCCTTTCAGTCGTACTCTTTAGTTTGGAAGTTGGTCCCTTCCTCGTTTGGAGGAGGAATGTGCTGGAAGGAACAGGAATGAGAACAGCGCTGTGAATGGAGACAACAGCATAGCCTGTCCCCATAGTCCCTGCAGAACAAGCCCGTTTGCTTGCCAAGCCTTGCTTCTCCTGGGGACCGCTGCTTTCACTGATTCCTGTGGTCTCTGGGGGCCCATCTTAATATTTCTTCTTGGCTGGTCATCAGCTAGTTTAGAAAAGGGGAGGTGCTTTGCCATGCAAACAGAGGCTGTGAAAACTAACGGGGTACATTTAAAGGGGTGGGTGTCCTTGGCAAGGCAAGTATCCAAAGCCTTGTCTCTATACTAACCTTTGGAAATGGAAATTTTAAATGATCTTTATTTATAACATGTGATCATAAGCAACACAGGAATAGAGCCTCCTTGCTTTAAGCAGCCAGCTTAGAAAAACATCCTCCAGGCAGAAGATGGCTTGAGAATACATGAATCATCACTCGACGTAGTTTGTTTGGAGCTGGAGAGATTTCTACATGGTTTACAGCTCTTGCTGCTGAATCACATGAAGGCTAGAGTTTGGATCCCACACCCTCGAAACAAGGGGGGGAGGGGAAATATCCCATAAACACTGTAGCTCCACCCCCAGTGCCCTCTTCTGATATCCACGCACACAGGGGTCCACACTCAGCATATATATTACACATTCACCCACAGACATAGAAACAGAGCTAAAATACATAAATATAAAAAGAAAAGAAATACTGTTAGGGATGCTTGGTAAAAGAGATCAAATTGGATTTTTCTTATTTTAGAAGTAGGTTGTTGAGTGCCATGGGCTACATCAGGTAGGGGTCATTTTAGTCGTCACCATAGCCTTAAAAGCGAAGTCATGCTTAGGTACCAAATAGTGATTCTGTGTGACCTTGGATAACATCCTGTCACCACACAGTTGATCCAAAACCTCTTCGCCTGTAAAATAAGGCAGACTGTGGAGAAAACCAATCTTAACACTCCCGAGAACCATGCATGTCTGCTCTTACTTTTCTCTTGCTCTTAGGTAAGGACAATACATACATTTCTGGGAAATACTTTTCATTTTAAAATTACTTAGGGTTCATTTATTTTCTTTATTGCTCCATCGTCTCAGTCGGATAATAAAACAGAAATTCTAAGAAGCCATCTCTTTAAATGGCTTCTTGAAGATGTAGTATAAGTAAAACTATATATGTTTTTTTTATATAAATCAAGTTTTGTCCACACTTTATGTTGCTTTCCAAAACCTTTTCCGCTGACAGTGGATTTAGCTGATATGTTCTCTTCTTCCTCCAATCGAGAGTTCCTATGAATAAACTGATTCTTACAGCTGGGAACCTTCGCACATAAAATCAGATTCTAATGGCAACTTTGGAGCCTAGAGACCAGCACAGGGCTGGATAATCAAAGCCGGAGCCCAGGCCCAGGAGCTCCAGGGGAATCCACCCCCTGCATCTGGTCCTTCCTCAGTCGTTCCCTCCCCAGCAAGCCTGGGTTTGAGGAGAAGCTCTCTTCCTTCTTTTTTTAATTAGATATTTCTTTATTTACATTTCAAATGTTATCCCGTTTCCTCTCCAAAAACCCCTTATCCCTCCCCTTGCTTACCAACCCCCACACTCCTGCTTCTGTGTCATCATATTCCCCTACAT